>NC_092859.1:121770385-121773846 GCF_032062135.1 Pyxicephalus adspersus | reverse complement strand
TGTTTATTACTAAAACATTTTATGATGGAGAATCAATTAGCGCCATTGAAACACAAGGGTCTGGACGATTCTCCACCAGGAAATGTTTCAATGAATGCTTTAAAAATAGACCTCTATTCAAGTCTGGCAGGGAATGCCACTGTCAGGTGCATTGCTTTATAAAAAGCAGTGAATTTCATCTAAAAAAAGAAAATATTAAAGCAGAATCACCTCCCCTTGTGATGCCAAAATCTTTCCCTTTTTCTGGGTTCAAGATTTTGGTTTATCCTAATGGGCTGGATTAAAATTAAAAATAAGCCCTTGGCATGTGCATGTGAATTGTATATTCATTCGGACATCAAAGTATGCTGAGGATGTACATTGAGCTGGGTATGTAGAAGATTGTGAACAGGCAGCTCTATTTGATTTGTTGCAGAAGGGACATAATATAAGTAGTTATCCTGCTTGTAAATATTTACTTTTTTTGTTTAACTCCAATTTAAATCCCGGCTTTAGAAGCTGAGCATCCTCCTAACACTGAGCATCCTAACAAGATAATCTTTAAAGCCAGACACCCACAATAATTTCTTATCTGTCCATGCCCTTCTGTAAATAGGCTAGTAATCATCATGAGTCATAATATGTCTGTACCCATCCCCAACATTGTCTCATTCTGATTTACACATGAAACAAGGTATGAGAAGCACTAACTAGTTTACAAGAACAAAACGTAATCTCTGCCTTATTCATAGCTGATGAGATCTTGCATGCCAAGGAGACCCCTGTTTTGTTTTTCTTTCAAACATGCATCATTAATAAAGTGTATGTATAGCCAAACATTTTGTTTTGCTATGGATAGGGGAAAGAGAGGTTAAAACCGATTTGTTTACATTTTTCTGTGTATGTCTCACTGGGGAGAATTCACTTCTCTGTAGGTACACCAAAATCTTTTAAAAAAAGATGTTTTCCTATCTTAAACAGTTTTCACTGCAGCATGTGTATTAATTGTAAGATTTACCAATACCTTCTGTTTCAGGGACAACTGTAAAATTTGGGATTTTCCTTGGTTTTCTCTTGGTGTCTCATTGACGGTAGTTCCTGGACAAATGAAGAATCTAAAAGAGTGAAACTAACAGGAACTCCAACCTGTCCTAAGAATTGTTTAATTTGGCTATATTTAATTTTTTGTACTCATATTTGTATAGTTGTGACATATTATGCAGCACTTTGCAAAGTCCATAGTCATGTCACTAACCATCCTTCAAAGAATCTCACAATCCACTGTCACTTCAATAGTCATATGTCATTATTACAGTCTACAGCCAATTGTGAGGGAAAGCCAAATAACCTAACTGCATGTTTTTGAGATGTAGAGGGAAACCGGAGTACCCAGAGGAAACCCACGCAAACACAGGGAGAACCTGCATACTCGACATAGATATCCACAAACCTGCATACCCACAAAGGCTATACAAATCTATATATAATATAATAACATGATACTATTACATACACTAAACAACTCATGTATTGTGTTTAAATGCTCAGATACAATGCTAATATACCAAAACAACACTTAGTTGATAATTATCATGATGGGCTGGCTCTCCCATTATGTCACACTGGAGTCCCAAGTTTAAATTTTATCCAGGGCACAGTCTGCATGGGGTTTATTGTTCTCATTGCATAGACATTCCATCAAAACATTCTGGTAGATTTATTGGCTTCCTCCAGCCCAACCAATAGCCTTGGTTCCATATTCGGGACATGAGACTATTGTAGTGACATTAAATTGTGAGCTCCTTTGAGATGCAGTCAGTGATGTCCCTATGGACTGTTGCTAAATAAATACATAATAATTATGTTTGTTTACTACTAATAAAAATATAACACAAAGAGCTATTATGCAGGTGTGTCTGCACATGGTAGGGATACTTAACCTAACCCAGTTTGACAATGGTTCAATGGTAATTGTAAAAAAACAATATAATTTATTTTGTTTCTGTATGTTGTTTCAGGTTTGCTTTTTGTGCATGGATCCTAAGCAATGTGCTTTTCTGTATTCCAGTCCCCCTGTATGGAATTTATATGATGTTTACAACCTCAGTGTGTATAGTGTTTTCACTCATATCATTTGCAACAGTTAGACGGGTACCAATGTGCACCATCTATTTTGGAAACTCTGTTCTGCAGACACAATTTGGCTTTTCTTTCTGGATAAGTTTTGCCACAGGTAAATTGTGTATGTGTGAATTATTGTTTGACCTTATACCAAGCAGGTATGTAAAGATTGCAGGTCCAACACGTAACTAGTGTACGTATCTTCATTTGTCTTGATGTCAAACCCACATACTAGGGAAGGCATTACTAGAAGCCAAACAGTTTCCATTGTAGTGCCCATGTGCTAGCCATGGCAAAGATGACAGAGTGAAAGACCAGAATAGTCATACAAAAATGTTCTGCTGCTCCATGAATGTCTTATGAGAAGACCAATGGTGTGTCCTTGCTCAAGCTGTCTTGCCAGTTCATTGAAGGTAGAAACATTGGCATACGTTGTCTGTTTAAGTGAAATATTATCTGTGGGACTGTATTTGCCAATGCAGGTCCAGCTGAATTTGTAGCAAACCAAACACATAAGACCACATATATTCTGTGTTTCTGTGCTGTGTCAAATATTTTATTAGGGTACTCAAAGGCAAAGCATATCTTTTGTAGTGTGCTACAACACACAATAATATATTGTGATCGAATGAAGCTTTTTTTTTTGGACAATAGGGTACATAGACAGATTATTAATTTTAATCCGTTGCAATATTGTGGCACACGTTAACATGCTCTAATGCAGTTCTTTAACATATTGCAGACCGAAAGGGAGCCCCCTCGGATACCCATTTCACGCATCCCAGGAGGCTCCCGGCTGCTCCAGCATGCGCAGAAGCAGCTTTTTCTTAAACAGGAAAACAAAATTGACGATCTTGCACATGTGCAGTGCGAGCATTTATAGCAGGCTATGTCACCCGATCTCACGTCTGCAGAGTGCGAGATCGGGTGAAGTAGGCAGAAGCCGGAGGACAAGAAAGAAGATGGCGGCGCCCGGGGCTTCCTCCGCACTGGGTGGGAGGCGGATAACTGAACAGCACAGGACCCAATCCAGAAAACCTCTGGAGGGATCTACGGATCTGCAGAAGTATACATAAATTTTTCTGCTATAGGAAGGGAAAATTGTCCGGCTGCTTGCCATTATACCTTTAAATGCCTCCAAGAATCAAGAAAACATCAACTGCTGTTGGGTTCCACCATCATAGATGGGATGTCAGCAGCTTTTGCAGAGCTGTTACGCAAATGACACACTATCATTTTATTGTTTGCTCTGTCACCAGCTGCTAAATTAAAGAATATGTGGGAAGATAAATTGGAAGAGCAGACAAGCTGGATCAGCCCATATAGTATTAAGAAAATACCAAAAGAGATGAGAGATATGA
>NC_092859.1:121766092-121767712 GCF_032062135.1 Pyxicephalus adspersus | reverse complement strand
GGAATGAAAGATTAGTAAAGATGTGTGATTTGTACTTCAGCAGATACCTGAGAGTGACTCGATCATATACCTTATATTGTCAGAATTAGGTAGCCTTTGTCTTTCTGTTATGCTTTTTCACCATTTGGTAGGAAGCGAGACTTACAGTTAAAATGGAAAAAAGGTAAGTATTCTTTTAAAAAACAAATACCAGCCACTGGATTTCCTTGTTCATGTTATTGTATTCCCTTCTACAGAACTATTTCTACTTTCATCAGATTGGCACACTTTTTCCAAGATTTTTCATTACAACAGTTGACCATATACATAATGTTTTAATGTGATGTCTGTTGTTTATTTATAGAGGTGTTGTCATGTAGAAATATTCTGGATTCCCTGGGAAATCAACTGCTAGTAATAAAGACTGCAGCAACAGCATACATAATTATATTTACTCATAGCCAGTGACAGTAAAAGGGTGGCTCTGAATAGTAAAAAATGGAATGCTTGTAAAGTGAGAATGAAACAAGCCATACATGTAAAACAAAAGAGCGTACACTATTTTTTAACCCTTTCCTTGCACCAATGTCATGGATACGTAGATGCCCAGGTTACAATTAGACTCAGCATTTGTTGGTTAACTTGACAATAATTTCAAAAAATTTGACTAATTTCCATACATAAATCATTTTTTTACATTTGAAGGAATTTGGTACACAGTGTAATAAAACACTGTTTTATTAGTTTTTTATTATGATGATAGTCCTCCTTTATATCAGAATCATTAGGAACCTTTGTTTCCAACAAGCCACTGGAAACCCATACTTGGGAATCCATCCAGTAATAGGGAACTAGTTCTTTGCCAGCAAGATCAATCCTTTGTAAAGGTCTCAGTGCTCATCAGCTAATACCACTATAACATAAACCACATGACATAAAACATTGGCACTATCAGCTTCATCAGCTTTTTAATGTAAAAGTTAACTATCTAACGGTAATTCAGCCATTAGATAGCTACGGCTCTTTGGATCCCAACAAACTTGGCAAACTGTGGAAACTCATGTGAAATAATTATTGAATGTGTGATTGTATTGTGTGCGGTAAATGTACAGAGCTAATGATTACTTTACTTTTTTTTTATTTCTGCCCAGTGACAGCTTTGTCTTGGATTGAGAGGCCAATATGCCCAGGCCTTGTCTTTATTGTTGAAAATTAATTTGAAGTTTTTTAGGATATGTTTGATTTTCTCCCTTGTTATGTATATTTTCCCTTGGATATGTTTGATTTCTTTAAAGTTACTGTTAAATAAAATGTTTCATCACACTTTCTAAATACTTTTTTGTTATAATTTATTTTCTAAACATTAGATCTAAGCCACATGTTTTTGGTCTTTTATATTTGTTTCTCATACAAATAAATTATATAGTATGTTTTAATAAAATCGATTTGAGTCACCCCCAGTTGTATTCTGTGATTTTTGAGGACAGATATAAATTATAATCCAACCAACGGTGTCACCTATGTTGGATTTTTTTGTCTTCACATATTTTGTAATCTACATCATTACGAGAGGTCTTCAAAAAAGGTTTTATCTGAATTAGGAAACTTTTCTAGACAGCCACCTTTCTTTGTGATCCATTA
>NC_092859.1:121659938-121764962 GCF_032062135.1 Pyxicephalus adspersus | reverse complement strand
TTTAGATTTTGACGTCACCTAGGAGCAGGGAGGCAGAAGTAGGCACCACGGGCAATGAAGTGCAGATGGAAGCACCAACAAAACTGAAATCAGCAACCATGAAGACAGGCAATAGGCAGATACGTAGGCAATGTCCTGGTCAGAAAGTAGGCCAAGGTCACACTGATGAAACAAAACTGAATTGAACAGAACTGAAGTTAGGTCGGTGTCTCTTGATTCACAAGGTAAGGAAAAATGCAAGGGAGTTCATTTTTGTCAAGAGACTGGTTTTAACTGCTAAAACCAACTATAAACTCCTATCGGCATGGTACCTAATAATGTATTTGTGTCTAATAACCTGCTTCAAGGAAGACTCTTCATCGAGTACCTGTGGACATCCCAGCATCCCATATACTCCAAAATATTCATGAGGTTCCAGATAGATAAACTCCTAAATTAATTTTTTTCAACTGCAAAAACATAGCTAAAGCTTGATAATCTCCTGGTTTGTCTGTAATAGAACATAGAAAATAGAAAAAAAAGTCACAGCACTCCAGTAGACAAATTGGCAGAAAAAAGAGTAACTACCTAACTGTTAATATTTATACTCTAACAATATAGTACCCTCACCAACCTACATCCTCATGCAGCTTGATCTTCCCTTATCCATCTGCCCCATTTACCCATCAATGAGACTTTGGGCATGGTAGATTTTTGCTGTCCCATTGGTTTATGTTTATACATCCTAGACATTCTCCTGTTGAACTTTAACAGCCATTTGAGTTATGTAACACATGTTCCAAAATTCCCAACCCGCCTCTTGTCTCAAAGATTCTATTTGGATATTTATATGATAACAGATTGCTTAACTTTTTTGTCTGCTACATTATTATTCATGGCTGTATTCCAAATCTTTTATGTTTGCTATGCATTGTAACACAAACCCGTTAAAACCGATTTCACATCAAAATCAATGTTGGCAAAGTTACTCCATTCATTAACAGATAAAAAAAGATAAAAGGTTTCAGCCATCATCAATATCTTTTACCTAATAAATTTCAACAGCTTTCACCAATCCAGCCTATGGCAAACATACCTACCCCAGCCTTTACCAGTTTGCTGGTGGAGCATGTCTGTTACCTAATAATTTGCTACAGCTTTCACCATACCATCAATGTTAAACATTTCTTACCAGGGTTACTTCACTATATGGTAAACATGCCAGACATAAAAATTAATGGACTACCGAGTCTCAGCCTAATGCGGTATTCAATACATCCAGTTCAAATGAGAGCGCAATCAGACCTGTGTTTGCACAGTTGTTATTGTATTTACCTGTTATTGTACTTTCCTGGCTGTAAGAGTATATATCTTCTTGTATAATAATTTGGAGCTGATAGTTCCTTTTCCTGTTTTTCTGCTTGCTGAGTGCATGTTCCAATTTTGATATTTCATAATTTTTTACAAGTGAAGAAGAAACAGTTTCATTCCAGCAGAGGGAACCATATAACCACAATCAGCTTTGTTCAAAAAACATTTCTTAGCCTTTCTTCATTGATTTGTGCTAGTTTTAAAATACAAGTGCTTGTATTTTAAAACTATTGTTAGAGGACATTTAGTAATATGTAAGAATTAGTTTTGGAATTCAGTAAAGCTATTATTATTATTATTATTATTATTAATATTATTAATAGTAATATTAATAAAAAACAGGATTTACAGTATATAGCGCCAACATATTACGCAGCGCTGTACATTAAATAGGGGTTGCAAATAATAGACAGATATAGACAGTGACACAGGAGGAGGAGAGGTCCCTGCCCAGAAGAGCTTACAATCTAGGAGGTGGGGGAAGTCTCACACAATAGGAAGGGAGATATGGAGTGATAGGAAGTAGTGAGGGTTTTTAGAGACAGGGGAAGACGGGTAGTCAAGTTTGAAAAAATGGGTTTTGAGTGCTCTTTCAAATGAGCAGAAAGTAGGAGCAAGCCGCGAAAAAAGAGCAAGGTATGAAAAAACACACGAAAACTAAACCCAAAAATATAAAAATTACAACAATTTTAACAAATATAAACCTGTCCTTGGTCCGGCAGGGGAACCGCCTCATTCTTCTCCCTGAAGTCAGGTCTTGGCCAATGATGTACCTCCTGCGCAGTTCATTTAGTCTTGACAGTAGCTTGGGAATCCGAGATGCATTGGGTATCCCGGCATCTTACACTGTGCTGCGAATGTACATATGTTTTGTTTTTTTTTACATAAGAAGATAGCAATCAGGCTGGTCAGTATGTTTTTATGCAGAAGGGACATCATTTGTTCCTTTCTGAAATAAAGATCTGCCTGATCATCCATTTTTAAAGTGGAACTTTTAGTTTTTGCAAATTTTGTTTGCCATTCCGTCTTTTTGGGAAAAGCAATAAAGGCTCCTTATTTAACTGAATAATGACCACGCAGAAATGCTTTATGTATTATTTTCTTTTTTAGCAAAACTAACCTAATACTTTTTGTTTAAGTATGACTATATTGGAAACACTATCTTGTTAAAAAATACATCCTTGAAAAGATTCATATTAAAAAATGTATTTTGAAAGTGTGGTTCACTACACATTTAGTCATGGTACATAGTACAGTCGCTGCATTTAAGGCTCTTACTAAAGAATTTTGAGCAATCATGAAATAAGAGGCAAAACTTTGATTGTGTAGAAAAGTAAAATATATGATACCTTGAAACGAGGATAATGGCCCTGGATAAGGCTGCTAGTAAGTGCTGAGATGTATATTTAAAGGCCTTTGGAATCCGGACCCGGAGTGTGCGGGATGGGCTAGGTATTACATTCTTTTTCCAGGGCAGATATTAAGGATGGCCAATCCAGGTTGTGTAAAGCCTAAGAGCTGGGAAAAGGTTTTTCACAATTTAGGTCTGGTAGACCAGCAACTAAGGAGAGCCAGGAGGCGAAATTCTATGTTTTGTTGTCGTGCTGTGAATGACACTCATCCCCTGTGAGGAAAAACCCTGGATTTTTCTTATTTTTATTCCTGTTTTAATGATTAAAAGTGTGCAGAGTGCCCTGAAATTGTACATACCTCTCTGCAGCAAGTGTGTTTGAAGCTAATCATTTGGTGGAGAATGTGGCCAGTATCCTTAAATAGATGGCACACCTGAGAGGTACTTTCTTGTTGTGGATATGTGAACCATAAATGACAGTGACTATTTTTTGCTATTATGGAGAAATTGTTAAAAGTTCTATTGGAAAACACTGCAGCTCCACCAACAGACCAAGGCTCCCCAACAACAACAATACTGGGACCCAGATGTCCATGCAGGCCTATGCTGAGACAAGGAATGAACGGACACTGCTGGGTGCCAGCCTCCCTGCAAAGGAATGTTACACCAGCTCATTCCTGCAGTAGGAAAATGGGACTTAAGGAAAGTGAGTCCTTCCCGGAGGAATAAATATTGCTGTAAAACCTACATTTGAGGACATTTTCCTGAAAGGTTCATTGTAAACCGCTGTTTGGAGAGGTGCAGCAGAGGCCTGAGAGAGTGTGTCTACAAGCCAGACTGTGTTTGCAGCCAATAGTGACAAAAGATCTAAGTATGCATCTCCAGTGGAGTGACAAGATGGAATGACTGTGCCTTCCGGTGTTGGCTCTTCAGTCACACTCACCATGTGATGTGAATAGTTGTGCTTTGTATTTAATGGAGATGTAATTGTACTATGTTATAATTATTTTGTATTACAAAATAAAACACATTTTTTATATACATTAGTAAATTGTGGTGCACCTTAAAAATCTCATATCCTACTCTAATTTTTTTATTTAAACATTGGTGAAATAAAGAAGGTTGGTTGATTAGATTCCTTCAGTTTAATATTTTTCTCTGTCATATTAAATTTACAAAAAACTTTCAGTTTCCTATGTTTATGTTTTGCCCTTCATATTCACTCATATAAACTTCATAAACCAGAATAGCTTGGATTCGCTCTATATATATTCCTTATCAGGATTTTACAGCAGGTGAACAACTGACATTCAGAAACGTTATCTTGTTTTATTACATTACATGTCACATTTTCATCATTAAAAATCACCTTGTATTATGTATTCATTCATGTTTGTGTGCTTCTTCGGTAATGACAAGAAACAAGGCAAAAACAGATACTGTAATATTCAACATCTTTATTTCCAACCATTTCTTAAAGTGACAATCAGCTTACACAGAGTTTAAATTATCAATGTGTTGTTATTACAGATGTCAATATGGAATGAGTTAAACAATTTCTTATACAACAATGTGTTAAATAAAGTTTTCAATAAAGTTGAATTTTCAATAAAATTATTTAATTTTTGTTCATCACATATATTTATTACCCGTGGGTTGAACAGTAACAGTGACCTTTATTAAAGGGGGCTGTGAGGGATAGGTGGTGCTTCTTATTTTCACTCTGGCCAAATCCTTGTATATACAGTTGATCTTTAAGTAAAATAGATGTAAACTGTCCATCTCAACAAGAGATGTTAGCAAATTTTCAATCCTGGAATAGATCCATTACAGGTTTGCTGGATCACCCAGCTTAACTGATGAAAGTGTATCCTCTCCAGGTTTGGAGAACTTTAATAATTCGGGTCCATAGAGTGGATCAGCTCCCCCACCAGTCAATTGGACATCTAAAACATACACCTAATTACTGTGTATCAGGTTGATTTAGGTGGTTTAGGCAAACTGATTCACCCACCAGTATACAACGTCAGTTATACAGGTTTACTATTACATCACAATAAAACACATATCACATACAGCTATACAAATAAATCAGTTAATGTAACTTACAAATTGTACTGTTGTGCTATACCAACTTAACCAGCCAATCTCAACCAGGGTTCTTCCAGAAGTTGCAGGTGGTTTCCTAAGCTGTTGGTGGTTGACCTCCCATCTAATGATGCCTGCCTAACTCTGGGCCATGCAGACTTGTCAGAGCTGCCCCAATGACACTAGTGATGTTTTTAGCTGTCTTTGGGGTAGCTTTCTAATTACCACTGTAAGGAAAATTTTCCACACTGACCGCAAATTTAATAGGGTTCCCCAACAATTATATAAATTATTCCTCTGGAGTAATAGGTTGGGAAAGGCTGATGAAAACATTTAAAATCTTTTTAGAGGATTCAGTCCCCTTCTTTCTATCTTAGTTACTAGTGAATGTAGAAGGCCATATTGCATTACAATACAATTGCAAATATATGGACATTAAAGAATATTTGGCAAAAAATACAAATAAATGAAAAAAATAATACAAGAAAATGAAAATAGTTGGGCCACCAATTTCCTTATGCTATTTGTGAATGTATTTTATATGAAGAGAGATTTCTTGTGTCTGGAACAGGGGAAGACATAGGGAAGTGTAAAGTATGCCACTGCATGAGGGCCCCGTACCCTCCTTAGCCACACAGTGCCTCCACTGGGGCCCACAAGCCAGTTCAAGGAGACCCACCCAAGTCAGTTCTACACAGAGATCCATTGTTGGCTACATCTGCCACTGGCCTAGGAAACCTGCCTGTATTCCTAACACAATTTGTTGTAATATTTCTTTACACACCATCATGCATTTTAGCTCTTTCAGTTCTGGCTATTATTAAGGGAACAACATGCCTAGCACTATTTAAAGAGAGCATTTGTGTATATGATCAGGATGCATTCCTATTTCCCTTTATATAACAAATAAAATATTGAAATGCAGCAGAGTAGGATGTGCTTTGTTTTCATAAACATATCAAGCATGATGCATGCTACATGAAACCATCATTGCTCCATAAGTTATAGTTCAAACTTCAAATTGGGGCTATAGATTCGTCCAAATATTTCATTTTGGTGATAACAGATGTCACAAATGCCATTATATAGCATCAAATCCATCATTAGTGTAACAAAGTTGTTCTGATTCATCTTCATCTTCAATAGTGTTGAAAAATGATTTCAGTTTTACTGGAGCACACCAATCCAATATAATACACGAAACTCCAATAAGAACGCAAAGAAGTCCTGAAAAGACACAGAAAATAGCTTTAAAAAATGTGGATCATAATGGTATCATAATGAAATGTTTATAGCAATAATATAATTAAACTTTTTACATTTAAGGGTCAGACTGCCTAAAACTGGTATCACAGTTTGACAAAGAGCCACATATATACAGTGAGCACCTTGACCCAAATGATGACGATGCCTATTCCAAAACAATTTGCTTTACAACTGCAATAAGCCATTTGGCCCCTAGTAAAGGGCAAGCTATTGTAAATGCGCCACTCTTTAAAATCTGACATTCCAATGTTATATATCTTTGTTTAAAGCTAGTAAACATAAGATTATTTCCTTATTGAGATCAAGTGAAATAGGAGGTTTTGTGGGACGAGATTGTCAAACAAGAACCACAACATCAGATCACAGCAAATAGGATCTTGTGTGACATAACCCTACTGATAATTTATATCCGTCCTTAATTTTGCCTAAATAAGGCCACAGGCTGCTAGAACAACATATGACTCTAAGAAATAAAACACATAATATAGCATTTACAAGGAACCTAACAAAAGCAACCTGCAAAAAACATAATGGAACCATTGGCAGGAACTTTGTAGCTGCAGTCTAGTGTGTGTGTTGATTTTACCAAACACTTAAGAGGTTAGCCTAAATATTTCTCTCATTTTTCTAAAAAACATCAAATTCCACCAAACTAAGATGTTTTCAGTAATACCTATTGATATGCAAAGCATACAACACATGTGTGATGTCAACTGCCACAACAAATGTTGAACTCAAATGTTGAATTAAATACATTGGACCTGATTCATTAAAGCATTCCAAGACTGGTAAAGATAGACTATCATGAGTGAACCTGGGTGATTCAGCAAACCAAGAATTGACCTAATCCAGGATTAAAAATCATTTGTCAAAAATAGCAAAGTATTTTAAGAAATCCATTCCAGGTTTGCTGGATTACCCAGGTTAACCCATGATAGTCTGTATTCTCCAGTCTTGGAGAGCTCTATTAGATCAGGATCATTATTTAAGGTGTTTTATGTTGTACTGAAAATCCAAACTGTGTGAGTCATTATATTGAATATTCACATATTGCAGGTATATTTCAGCAGGAAAGTTTTCTTTTGGCATCCCATATATGCATGTACGTAAAAATATAATTAGGGTATGTTTAGTCTATTGTTTCTCAAACCTATCCTTGAGTCCCATTGACTACACATGTTTTCCATGTGCATAAGTGGGGTAATTAGAGTTTCAGAAAAGTGTTTTTACTATCTATGTGGACATTCAAACTCATAGTGATTTGAAACAGTGGTTTAGAGAATACAGTATTACCCTCACAGTGTCACAAATACAAGACATATATTCCAGTGTCAATTTGTACAAGTAACTCACCTGTTGCTAGAGTTAGCCAAAAGGATCCTCCATAGTATATTTTCAAAGACTCAGAGCCAAAATGTATATTACAAAAGGCAACATTTCTCACAGTAGAAAAAGAAATTAGGGAGAAAAGGATGAAGGCAGCAGTCACTAGGGTCATATAGGCTCCATATATAAAAACTGGCATGGAGAAAAGGATGTTGCATATAATCCAAGAACAAAATGCCACCCTGCAAAACAGAAATGTTTACATGTGTTAGCCTGATTTTTAAGTTTGTTAATATGTTTTAAATTGCAATACAGAACAATACCTTCCTGTCTGATTTAATCATGCTATCAGGAAGCTTGTTTAAAAGCAAAACTATAAAATTAGGATATAAAAAATCTCATTTGATTTATTTATATATTTTTATTTTTTTATTAGTCTCCAATAACCCTTGGCACAGCAAACCAGACTGGTAAAAGAAGGAGCAGCACAGCAAAGTAATCAGGCCAAACAGCATAGCAGAGTATAAATCTAATAGAAATATGTTTATATAAGGAGAAAGCATTGAGATAACCTTATCATCTTAACTCTCTATTACCAGGTCCTTATCCAAACTCCACTGCGTTCACTTTGGTGGAAAAAAGAATGGTCAGGGGGCAACAAAGTGGCTCAGAGGTTAGCACTCTGGCCTTTGCAGTGTTAGGTCCCAGGTTCAAATCTTGGCCAGGACACTATCTGCATGGAGTTTGCAGGTCCTCCCCATGTTTGCATGGGTTTCCACCGGGTACACTAGTTTCCTCCCACATTCCAAAATGTGCAGTTAGGTTAATTGACCCTAGACCCCAACATTGACCTTATACTGTATTAATGACATATGACAATGATAGGAACATTACATTCTGAGCCCCTTTGAGGGACAGTTGGTGATATGACAATGAACTTTGTACAGCGCTGCATAATATGATGGTGCTATATAATAATGGTCAAGAATATGACTGTACAGCTTGGTAGGTAGGAGTGAATTTCGAGAATAAATACTTCACATATTTATATGTTTCCTTAGCTACATGTTTATAATCCTGGTATAGTAATATGTATAGATTTTTGGTTAAAAAAAAAGTTAGATCGATATAATCTTGTATAAAGTAATATGTGGAACTGTAAGAAAATACTAAAGTACAGTTTTTTTTTATTATCATTTTAAAGAATAAGTATAAATTAAAAACATGTTTATCATGCATTGCTAGATCCAGGAGACACAATTGCACTGTTGGTTTATATCCAGAGCCTCAAGTCTTCACTGTCCTGGCAACATTTGCACATTGCAACCACACAGATTACTGCAGACAACCAGAGATGGGGTCCCATGGAACGCTATAGAGCTGTAGTGGGCATACTAGAGTCTAAACCTGACCACACACCGGATGATGCTGTCAACTGATCCAAACTGATAAAATTTTTCTAATTGGGTTAACATCTAAATTAAATTTAAGCCAAACCAAAAATTAAAGCCACCTCAATGTCCTAAACCAGACATTAGGACGGCAGCCTATCAATAGCCCTTCAACTCTTTAGTTCAATCAGGCAGCAAAATTAAGGGAAGAATAAAGTTTTTTTTATTTACCATATGTGTTGGGATTGAGATTCTCCTTCCTAGATTGATCATTCAAGCACAGAATATAGTGAAAGGGACACATGGTTGGTCATACTATGCATATTTATATGTTTGTATGGCAACCATTATAACATAACCGCATGACAAATTCAAGTGGAATAAAATCTGTTATACTGCAAAGTAGTACTATCAATGCCCTGTATTTCAGATGTCAGATAATTAAGGGAGTGCTTACACTGTTGAAGTTTTTAAGTAGTTTTAATCACTGAAGCAAAAAGTATATCCATGGATTTATCTGTAAATATGTTCTGTTCACTTTTAGACCGTTAAGATTTATAAGCTCATTTCTTTCATCTACTTCTCTAACTATTTATTGTTTTTTTGTCTATTTATATGTTGTCTACTTTTGTGTCAAACTTTAAGAATGCACACAAGTAAGTGTTTCATTGTATTTGGCACATATGGTTCATGAATTAACAAGTAACTTTTGAACTTTGAACTTGAACTGAAACTGAAATGTCCAACATCTGAACAATATATTTTACTCTTCATTATTTTTCCTTAATGTAGGATGTAAGCTTTATATTTTAATAACAGAACATGACTAGTTCCTTGTTTCAGTAGAGTACAAGCACAGTATCTGTAGAAATCTGCATGTAAATAATGTATGTACGTTTGTATTATGTAATTGTATATAAACATCACCCACACAATATCATTTGGGAATGTAGAGAAACCAGTAAAGTGTGCTAGTATTTCCTAATTATATAAGATAGAAGATCCCAGGATTGACTCTCTTGGTAGTGACCCACGTGTAATATTATTTAAATATTATATATATATATATATATATATATATATATATATATTAATATGCATATATTATACATAAATAATATGTTTTATGGCTCACTATTATTCAAAATCCTATGTTCAAGCCAACCTTTTAGGAAAAGTGTGGAGGGCCACTACCCTCCTAAAGTTTTATCCAAACCAGAACTTTTTTATAGCTTTGAATATAGCAGGTAACAACAGAACAGGTTGGAAATTTTTTACTGTATTCCTAACCCAGTGACAATTGAGCTTCTAACCAGTCATAAGAAAAAAAACAAAAATGACTTGCTCAAGGTCAGCTAACAGATAGAATTGAAGCCATTGGATCCACATTAAAATTAGAACAGTAACATTTTATAAGGAAATGCCAGCATCTGCTTCTTTCACCATAGGTTTCCATTATACATAAGATGATTTATTTATGAATTCTGGACAGGCCAACAAATGCAGAAATTAGTTTACTGCAATAATGAATACTTTAAAATATTTCTCCCTTTTTTTCGTCTTCATAAATTATAATTTATTTATTTTTCAAACTTAAAGCACTGTAATTCATGTGATAGTCACTCTGCCTTCAGTCTACCGCTTCTTGAGGGCTGCCCATTGGCAAGGCAGTTGTGTGCCATGCTTTGGGGTTGATTTTTTTTTTAGCTGGATCTGGGACTTTGGCAAGCTAGAGGGAATTACAAATAGTTCCAAATGCCAGTCACTTTTGTCCCAAAATCTTCAAGTGTCTGCTAGAAAGCTGAAGATGAAGAGGTCAGTATATGGTAAACTCGCAAATCGGATGGATTTGCAATGGAGACTTACTCAGGAGTCCACCAACTTCTGGTTACATACATTTTCCTAGAGTAATTAGGTTTTGCAACACTTCCTTGTTCCACACCTACATAACAAAACATTCCCAGAGAAACTAAACACCAACAGCCAACTAAAAGCTCAGTATTGAAACATATATCATATGACCCAACCTAATTAAGGAATAACTTTTACTCCATGCAGTGTTAAGTTTAATTCAGTTTAATTAGGTGCAGGGTGAACAATTTCAAATACCAAAGGCAATATTTCCTCTGAATCTGAGTGTAATATAATATATATTATATATATATTATATATATATATATATATATATATATATATATAGGTGTTTGAACTGTCTGGGACTGTCTGTCTTAAACTGACTAACCACATAAGCTAATTTACATTGAGAGAAGAGGTTTTTACAATATTTTTTGAATAGTGTAGGGATGGATTACAGTCTTTGTTGGGTCAACATTGTATCTGTGAATCAATCATAAATCAATAATCATGAAAAATCACTGTATTTTCCCTTCCTTGTTTACAGAAATGAACAAAAGTTGGCTGTTTGCATACTGTCTCAGGAAAGCAGGTTAAAGTTCTTCGTAACATTACCATTTTTCTAACATTAAAATAAAAGAACTGTAAACTGTCAGCTCCTGGTGTCATTAAAATGGATCATACCATCGTTTGGTATTTTAAAATACAATAATTAAAATCAATTGTACTGGATTCTAGTAGTAACTTTATACAGCGTTAAATACCAGTTTCTAGGATTTCATAGGCAAACCAAGATCCATATTACTTAATTATGGAAATACAGATTTTAGATTATAAATTTATGTTTTGGTACACCCCCCAAAATACAACTCACTACAAACTTTAGGTTTGGAATACTGCAAGTCTACCCTTATGTCCATTCTTAACACCTCCCAGAACTTGTTACGTCTATTGTGAGTCTTAACCTTTATAATGACTCTGGTCAGGGCTATTGTTGGGGAGCTCCTGAACTGGAAGGTGGCATATCACATTTAAAAAAAACAAAAAAAAAAAAAACAGACTGTCTAGCAGGAAGTCCATGTGCTGCCTACAGCCCCCAGGGGCTAATTTTGGGGCCCACCAGGCATAGGAAAAACTATTTTTACCTCCTAATACTTCAAAATATGGTGGTTATATAAGGATGGGGCCTGCTGGTAATATCACTGCAGGTGACAGCATCTTTCTTTCATTACTTCTACAATAGTATGGGGAGGGGTGTATTGCTTGCGTGGGGCACCAAAAGTGCCAGAAATGGCCCTGACTCCAATGATGGGTACTTGTGAATTGCTTGACTATGCCTTCCACCTATTCTTCTTACTGACCCACTCCTAAGAATGTGGATTTTCTTATTGTTTGTTGAGTAAGCTAATGATGTATAGGTCTATTACACTTTATTTAATCTTCCTTCCTTCCTCAGTCTTGTTCATTATTTGTATTAGGATTAGTTGAATGGCATGTGTAAAGCATGTGTAAAAGTTATTTTATTCATCCATGTTAAGTGCATGTGAGAATTTTTGAAACTGCAGCTTTTTAAAAAAAAAAAAAAAAGTTATATACAAGTCGTCCCTAAGTGGGTTTGGTTGATTAGAATAATAATCAGCAAGTGGGATAAAACTTAAAGTAAAAGTAAAAACAGAAAAAATGTTCAGCACAGCCATTTTATACATGAACATTTTAAAGATTCTTACTCTCAAAATATTTGGGGTATATTTTGCATTAAAAAAAATATTGATATCAGAACTTCAATAAAGGTTTATTGGTTGTGCCCTGCCCCATTTATAATGGTTTATAATGGTTTGGCACGTTTATTAGCGTTATCTATAATGTTGCTTGGGGTTAACGCCCAAAAACGCTTCCATTGATTTCAATGGGGCAGTTTCCCGCAACTATAAGCACTTGAAACGTAAATGCATTAAAAACGCTAATAATAGTGCAAAAAAACGCATATAAACACAGTAGGAACGTTTACATACATTTTTAGAAACGTTTGTGTTGACCCTGCCTAAGGCAGTTAGGTAACTGTTTCAAGAAAAGATAACATTTCCCTTATTGCAAAATTGAAATTGTGTGATACTTCCCCCACCTCCTAGATTGTAAGCTCTTCGGGGCAGGGTACTCTTTTCCTCCTGTGTCACTGGCTGTATCTGTCTGTTGTTTGCAATCTCTATTTAATGTACAGCGCTGTGTAGTATGTTGGCGCTATATAAATCCTGTTTAATAATAATAATTATACAACCTTGGATTTGACGACTAGAGCTGATGTGTGAGTGACGAGGAGTTGGCAAGGTGTGAGCCACACAGGATAGCTTGATCCTAAAGCAGGTCTGAACCTACTCTAAATCATCTATTTGGACTTTGCAGACTATTGGATGCAATATAGGGGAAGGAGACACATACTTTATACTTTATTCCTGCAATGAAACCAATGCAGAACTGGCATTTGAGATCCCAATGTAATTATTTAATGTAATCCTGTATACAGTACTTTAATGTCACAAGAACAATAAAAATCCTGAACAACATATTGAATATGTCCTACTACTTTAGTATCAAATTTATTATAACAGGGGCTTATTTCACTGTGTAATAAAGTGTGTGAAATTTTACTATATTGTTTTTCCAGCATATACAATGTAGGAGACCCCTTCGTCTCTTTGTCTAAAGCAGAATGAGATGTTTACCATGCCAATTTTGAAATTTAGGAAGGTAACAAAAAATAGTCCACTCTTCTAAAATAAAATTGCAGGCTTTCTTTACAGGGCAAGAGATAAAAGAATAAACTATAAATACGCTATTATTTACTTACCACATGCAGGCTGATGCATAATGTCCTGATATTCTGTATTGGTTATGCAAGCCACAGGCATCGTGTTTACTAAATTTTTCTGCTACGTACAGAATGGGGTTAGGGAGTCCTCTATTCAGACCATTATAGTACAACTCATCATAGTCTGATCCAAACATCCAGAGGAACTGCTCATTGTAGTCAATTGTCTCATTTATCTGATGAACAGGATTTCCTTTGAATAAAAAAAATAAAATATGAATTTTAAAAATACTCTTAATTTATTTATATTCATTTATTTTTAGTTCCATAGAATATTGTATTCTGTATACAGAATACAATTTTTGAACATACATTTAACTTTCCAACCCTCCAATGCAGTAATGTAAAATTATTGTACTTTGCCTAAGAGACCTAATTAGAAGAGATGTTCTGGAAAACCAATGGTGTTGGTTTACTGTGCGTTTTCATTTTCCTAGCATATGATTGGGTAAATGTTCACAGTATTTATGAAGCTTAATCAGACGGTATTTTAAATTAAAGATTCCCATTAAAAGTCAATATACGTTACTCTTTTGTTAAATCAACCCTAAAATGAAATGAAAAGCTATGAACTGTTCCTCCTTAGAAGGTCTTAATTCAGTTTAAAGAGAGCAATGCAAGTAATATTGTTTAACAGGATGCTGAAGCTGTCATACCAATACTTCACTACTTAGCAAGTCAGAGAATTGTCCCAACATCTGCACACACAACTGTCCCTGTGATACCAATATCTCAGAATAGTAAGTCAACAATGAAATTATGCCTTCGGGTTCACTACTGATCTTTGATGAGTAATGCCAGTTATATTCCTCACCTAATAATGCTGTTATCAAATTGGAGACTGTATTATTGATATTAAACATGTATGGTTTTCTGTAATTGATTGCATGAAATAGTTTTGCAATGCTGCCTTTAAAAGATTTTATTTGCACAGTAAACTTTGTACAGTAGATAGTCTTACCTTTAAAAGTGATATTGACTCCACTCAGCCCAACATTTACTCCAATGTCTGCATTCACCACAGCATTACTAAAAGACTTATACGTAGTTGTAGCATTGATTGATCCAACTTCCCAGTCTGCTGTAAAGTGTACAGCTGTTGATAAATCCAAAAGGAGTTAGAAAACAATCCTAAAATAGTGGCAAGGTACTTACTAAACCTTATACAAATGTTAATTTAAATGTATGATAATGTGAACAAAAAATAAAACACTATCCTTGGTAAACTAACATGATGAAGAACACTAATACGTTTAATACTAATATTTAATATTTAATACTTTTAATACTAATATGTGTAAAAAATCTGTGTATAAAAACTGACCTCAATACAATTTTACTAACATCAACTGGAATATATAATAATATATATACCAGGTATAGTACGGCTCCCCCAATGGGGACACCAAACAATACAGCTATCATATTCCAGCAGCTGGATTGGCTGAGCCCTACTATACCAATATTCAGACAACACATATTTTGTTTTGGCAGCTCTATTCGGTCAAAGCATGCTATTCATCCCAAGAATGACCTTTTATAAGCAAAAATAGTTTTCCAGAATTTCTCTATCTGTAATAGTACTGAGGTCTGCATAGGTTTAATATCCAGAAGAATAGTTACTTCCTTACCTACAGTTACAGCGCCAATGAACAGGCTTATTATGACTCTGAGGGTCCAGGATATTCTCTGTGAATAAATAAAAAATTTTTTATAATACCAACGATTGAATAGAAGCCAGATTAAAAATATATTTATTTAATTAGCTAAAATACTACGAGGGGTTAGGGTACAACACTTTTGTGTAAAGCAGCCATCTCTAACTTTTTATCATGGGGGAAACAATGAAATAATGTTCCAGTCTTAAACCCTGCTATATTCACCATATTCACAGCACACTGTACACCTTAGCGTGGTGGTCAGTAAGAAGGATGCCTCTTACGTTGCTGGTCTTTGGGATTTTTACTCTTTGGGTCTCTGTAAAGCTCTGGCACAGCACTCATTTTCTCTCTCTATCTTTCTCTCTCTCCCCAGTTTTGGGTTTGGTTTGGCAGAGTGCCAGTACGTCTTCCCATAATTTTGTCTGTATAAAAAATCCCACTTCAGGATCAAATATTAAGTATTAAGTATACATTTTCAAAGACTGGTCATAGGTAGTAATCTAGAAGGGTCCAAAGTTGTGTGTTGAGTTTTAGCATAGACAGATAGATAGCTAAATAGATATGTAGATGATGATTTAAAAATAAAAAATATTAATACATTAATAAACAACTCACAGCTCTTCCTCTAATACCAGGAATAATCAGAATAAAGGCACTGGCGAACACCAAGAAGACGATTATAATGATGATGCAATTCACATCAAAGACCCAATCCTTTCTGGCTTGTGGGTAGAAGGGAAAAATGTGGTTGTAGAAAGTCATGTTTCTTTAGTTATTTCCTATGTTTGGAAAGAAAGGACAAATGAAAATCTAAAGAATGTATATTTTTCTACTGTGACATGGGTTCATCTTAAATTAGATTTTATTATTGCAACAGAAGGAAGTTATAAAATTTTACAATAACAATTTTTACAGTAAGGATCACAATAGTCTACAATAGTCTAGATAACTGTATATATACAAAGTCATTTCTTTATCAGATATCTTTCTGACAGAAATTACACCTATCATTTAACATGAATCATAATCATGAGTAATGCTCTTATACAGAACAATAAATTGAGAAATAAAACAATATTCATCTAACAATGCTATAATAATTTTATCTTAATGACTCAACAACAACGTCTAGTAACAAAGATAAAATGAAAACCATACTCCAGGTTGTTTGGACACTAGTATACTTCATTCTTCTACCTAGGGCTAGGCTGACACATTAATTGTAGGGCTCTTGTTGAGGTTTTGGGTTAGGTTTGGAGAAAAGGTAATATCAAGATGTAGGTTCGGGCACTAAGTAAAGGTTTAGTGTTGGGCTCAGGTGAACAGTTAGGTTTAGGGGTTTGGTTGGGATCAATGAGCCCTGGTGGGTATCCACCTTGATTCAGCCTTAAAATCTAACTTCTGTAGCTGATTGGCATTGGCAGATATTTTATTAATTCTTCATTACTCCATCAGATCCTAAAACATAACTTTGCAAACACACTGTCCTTCATTTGATCATTTTATATCCCCCATATCAGGCATGTTTACCTGTTGATTGTACAGTGTTAATATATCAGCAAATGATCTGCAATTATTTATTAAAAATCTGTATGTATTGTATGCAAGCAATCATCAGAGACCAGAATTCCAACACTGCTGAAAAGTGAATTCAGGGAGGGATCAAAGAAAACTTTGGATAATGTTGACTGTTTCAATTAAATTTTTAGATAACTTAAATGAGAAAGTTAAAAATAATTATTACCTATATTAACACAACAGCTTCAACATTTGCTATCACCACTTAATATGACAGCAATATTATTATTAAGCACAACATTATATCTCATTATGTTACTGTGTTCATTTTTAGTTTTTGTTAAAACAAATAATCAGTACGTTTTAATGCTCTGAAAACTGTCATTAGTTCAAATCAGAAAAATCTTTATATATTATAATTCCTGTTATAAATAAAATAAAAAAACAACATATTGAAAGTTAAAATTTACTACAAAAATCAGCATAGCATAAACAGCACACAAAATTGAAAAATGTACATGAAAATGAAGAAAAGAACAAGCCTTGCTATTCGTACTAACAACAAAATTGACATTTGTTAAGGAAAAAATACCAATGTAAGAAATGAATAAACTGACCTTTAGAAGTGTACACTGTGCTAGAGTTACTGTAAAGAGCTGAATGGCTTTTCAAGTGGCCACTTTTATACCTTTCTACCATGAAGTAACTGGGGGACAGTAAAATATGACATCATATCATAGAAAAATTCTCATCTGTATCAATCAGAAGTTATAACAATAGAGTTTAATATGCAAATGAAGCCCAACCCAATGGCTACTTTACTTACCAGCTCAGAAACTTCCTTAAGAAAGTCACATTCCTAATCACATCAGTGTACAGAACAGAATGATTCTTCTTAGCTTTACAAGAGGTGAGTGGCTTTTTACATTTAGTATTTATAAATGATGTCTAACAGATTGAAATTTCTTTGAAAGTAGCATTTCAAGAACAATAAATATTTTTATAATGATATATATATGTTTATAATTTAAAGATAAAATTAGGCTCTTGTCTACTAGATTATCTCACCCTCATAATCAATGATTACATTTGTATTGAAAAGCATTCTTCAAGAATGAAAGGTTTAAGAAACTGCAGTATGTATAGGTTATGTGTATTCTCAGTATCCATCTTTCTGGTAAGGTCAGATTATCTATATTGAACTTGTGGGTCTGAGTGGATAGAGGGAATATTGTGCTATTTTTCATGCCTTTTTTGCTGTATGTCTCTCAAAAAATTAATGTATTATTATTACATTTAAATCATGATATTTTTAAGAGATCACAGCATTCACCCATTTCAATTATCAGCTATAAATAACAGTTATCTGAAAATAATAAAATTTTTTAGTGGTAGACAACAAAACATCATGTTTAAACCCACTTACCTTTGCCACCTCAAAAAAGGTATTTGGAAAAGGACCTGGCTGTCAATGGCTAGTTGCACATCTGCTACACTGAAATATGTAACAGCATCATGCAAGTTAATTTAGCTAGAGTCACATGATTGTCTACCATGCCCAGTGATTTGCTAAGTGAAAGTCAAAGAATGCAGATTTCTCACTGGGAACATAGTTTATGCATAATCAAGCCATGCATATTATCAAGGAATGCCAAACTTCCATCTTATATGCATTGTTTATTAGATAAGAGATTGTTCTGCACAAGCAGAATGTAGTTCTCTGTGTATTCCTGTTCCAATAGTTTTCCATCACAACCTGGTATTGGTCCAGCTCTGAATCAATCAATACAGGAACTTGAGATAACAAGCCAGAATACAAACTACTCGGCTATCTGCACCGTTATATTGAAAGTACAGCTATTGCTGTTTTTCTGTGTTGCTTTATTATGCCTTTGTTCAATTAGCAGGCAGTTCAGCTGAACCGGTGCAATTGTTCAGTATTTAATAATATTGATTAGGTTGGAAACAAAAAACTTTATATTAAGCCAAATTTCTGCTGCTAAAGTACATTAGAGATAACACGTTAAATGGGTCCAAAAACAGTGGTTTTTACTTCTGAACTAACTGGGGAACTTAGTGTTATTGTACCTGCAAGATGTTTAGATCTAGACTATGGCACCCATGAATGTAGGTGAATGACCCAAAAGGGGGGGACTACTGTAGCCATACAGAAAAATGTACAATCTCTTAGTGTTTATATAGGCTTTAGTCCTGTCAGGAGTAAGTGGTGGATAACAAGGTGCCTTGGCCAACATAGACATGAAGGTATGCATCAGCAGATCAACAGAGGTGGACTAGGTGGCAGTTGCTACATTCCTAGGAGAGGGAGCTGGTTGGGACCCTATTGGTCCTAAAACCAATAGGGTCCCAACAAAGTGTCCATAAATTATCAGCCACATCTGCAACATTTGTGCAACATTTGAAACAAGCAATAACTTTATCACCCTGGTCACCTTGTGAATGACTATTCATCTGCAGGATTTGGAGTGAAAGAATAACTCCCCCACCACTTTTAACAACACGTCTAGTGCCTTAACACTATTCCAGCACAGATTCTAACAGCAACTGCTGCCATATAAGTAAGAGGACACCCTGACACAATTTTTGGAATGCGTGGTCCCCTAGTACCACATGCCAAGCTGCTATTTTTCTTTCAAACCAGTTATCTCATGCATGAGTTATCTCTTGCATATATCCCTATCACTGCAGCACATTGTCAGTAGCAAGGTGCACCCTACAACTAATATGTGGTCCAGTAACCATTGGTAAACGTGATTAATATCTTTGATGGCACATTGACAAAATCTAGGGGTGGGTAGTCTGCAAGCCGCAAGAGGTACACCCACTGAATTTGTTGTACCGCCACGCCACAAAAAAAGATTCGTCCATCCCTGCCACAGACCCTCCACTCCTCCTTCGCCTCTGCCCGCTCCTTTTTAGATCCCATTTCCAAGGGTGCCCAAAATTCCAGGGGTGCTACAAATTGCTGACAACATTATCTGAACCATCTAAGTTGACCTTTTAAAAAAATAAAAGAATACAGTGCTGCACAAGGGAGACTCTGCCATACAGTGTTTAGACCAGGAGCGGGCAAACTTTTTCACGCAGGGGCCACAATCTGATCTAAAACTTGGCAGACGGGCCAGGCCGATTGGGGAGTGGGCGTTTTTCAGGTGAAGCATTCCTAATACACTATATTTCAGATACACAATATTCAGTGAGACCTTCACTTTCCTACAAACAGCAACACTAATGATAAACCATCCTTATATAACATTCTGATAGGATCTATGAAGTTCAGCATCATCAGAGTGTATTTCATTCACTTTACATAAATTATATGTGGATTGCTTCTTATGGGAAGAATAATGTACTGTATATTGTATGGATTGTAGACCACGGTCTTATTTAAGTAAATGTATATTGTGAATTAAGGTTAAAGTACATTATTGTTTATTAAAATTTTAATAAAAACTAAAAAGGAAAGAAAATCTGTGTAGCATGACTGAAAGTAAAGTGCCTTATGGATGAAGCCAAAGAAATACCAATCAGATACAGAAAAAGGAAGTAAACAGGTGAATGTGTGGCTAACATAAGACCAGAGGTTTAGAAAGTACCATTAATTATCAAATTATTATCATAATATTTTAAACACAACAAGAAATATATTTGCTTGATTTCCTTTATTAGGGCTAATATTTGCACATAATACATGATCTATCACTAGGGAGTGCTTGCTGCTTAATAATTTGACAGGAGGTTAAGCATTTATGTTAGTAAATGAGGATTGAAAGAACACTACTGTGTACATGCTTTCACCTCATTAAAATGAACCTATCGTGATAAAAAATGGAAGCTGTTATAGCTGAGCTGCATCTGAAGGTTTCTTATTTTAGAGATGTCATTCATATCCTTACTTAATCGCTTTTAATAAGTACCAAGAATGTAGCCAGGTAAGTTTCTGAATGTGTCAACTGCATACTTGTTGAGTCAATCAAGAAGAGGAAAGACAAGGAAGAGAATCAGCAGTTCCCATCATCTTTTCTGACAGGTCGCCTTTATTCTTTTTTGTGTTTTGGACTGGAATTCTGTAGAAATCTTTCCAAATGTTCAAACATGCTAAACACCACAGAATCCCCTTTTCTGGTATATATCCTATATCTCAGAGCCAGATAATTCACAGAGCCATTATTAGTATTATTATTATTATTAATATTATTATTAATAATATTATTATTGTATTATTATTATTATTATTATTATTAATAAACAGACAGATACAGACAGTGACACAGGAGGAGGAGAGGACCCTGCCCAGAAGAGCTTACAATCTAGGAGGTGGGGGAAGTCACACACAATAAGAGGGGAGAAGTGGAGTGAAGGGAAGTAGTGAGGGTTTTAAGAGACAGGAGAAGCCGGGTAGGCAAGTTTGAAGAAATGGGTTTTGAGTGCTCTTTTAAGACAGCAGAAATTAGGATGAGGAAACCATTCCAGAGAGTCGGGGCGGCTCTAGAAAAGTCTTGCAGTCGTGCATGTGAGGAGGTTATAAATCAGGAAGTCATTAGTAGGTCATTAAAGGAGCGAACAGAGCTTTTCTTACCAGGTCAGAAAGCCATGTAAATTATCTTTTGTTTGCATCATGAACAACTTACCACAGTTTATAAGTGCATGTTTCTTGTTGATCCCTTCCCCAAACCTCACTCTATAGAAACCATTGTTCCTGTACGATACACTGATTATACATCAACAAGCCTGCGACAGCTGTATGGAGAATAAAGAAAAATGGCTTTATAATAAAAGACTAGGGCTTTCTTTCTCATTGAAAACACCGGAACAGAGTTCCGGGACCTTTTTTGACAGGGTTTCCAGAGGAATATTACAACTCTAAAGTCCTCATAAAAACTTTCCTTTTTCTCTTTTCCTGACATCCAGCCTTGGAGAGCTTTATTAAATCAGGTCCATATTGTCCAAAAAACACGTGGCAACGATGTTACCATCTACCCTGTGTCAAATAAAGTATAATGAATGGCCCCGTATGGTTCAATGGTAATTATTTTTTATACATGGTTATAAGTGTTAAACTCAATTTTAAAGTCTTTGACCATTAACTGACTAATCAGCATGTTGCCTTTCAGCTTATCACTGTCCATTGTCAGTGGGACAGGTGTATGGGCTGTTTAATGACAGGACTTGGCTTTATTCATTTCAACCTGGGAACTGCTAATATTATGACTGTATTGTGTACCATATACCATGTCGTGTAATCATTTGTTGAGGTATCCTTCAAGTTTGCTGAGTTTACATTTACATCAGAGTTTACGTTACACTGAGTTTACATTTCATCACTTTGATTACAGCAACAGTGACAGGATATGAATTATCTGGCTGAACTTGTCTGCCTGTACACTGCGGAAGTCAAACAATAAATTAACTCAGACAATGTAGTTAAACCTTTTTTGAAAAGGGAATAATATTCCTCTCTATGCTCCAACAAGGACATTTCACCATACGTAATTGCTGGATAGCTTCCTGCTGTAATCATCCAGCCTTCATGTACTGTGTATGGAGAGATGCTTTAGTTTCCTGATTTTAGCAATATTTGTCTTCGACATGTCCACGCCTTTCTTTATTGACAAACTTGCACAGACTTTGTACATGTACCTTTCATTAAAGCAAAGCTGAATGAAGAAATGACAAATTCCAAAGAAACATTTTGCCTTTGTACATTGTTGGTTTTATGTAATACACTTGTTGTTGTAGGTGTTTTATTTTTATAGCATATCTTCTATTTGTTTATGATTTCAGCGATCATGGCTCAGATTTTCATCTTTATGCTCTTACTTGGCACGACTCCTTTTTGGAACTGTACAGGTATGTATGAGAAACAAGAAAGAATTTTATATTTTGTGATAAACATATAATGATCTATCAAACTTGGAAACTACACAAAGCCACATGTAATTTAGTAGTAAACAAATCGCTGTAAACATGGATTGGGAAAGGTAAAACTTTCTTTTGATTTTTCAGCAATAAATGTTATAGTTACTACTAAGATGTTATATTTAACCCATGTTATAGCCTCCAAGCCATTTGTGGGTCACCCAGACTTAAGATGGTCAATGGGATGCAAAACTTTAACCGAGTTGAAACTGAGCCAATCAAAATACTTTATACTCTTGCAGGATAGGGCAAGTTCATACACTTTGTATAAAATTTGCATAAAAGTCACATTTTCTGAATCTCAATGACCATCCCTAAGTCTAGGGCACTTTGAATTACAGCTACTGTGGGGTCAAAACAGCTAAAAGAAAGCTATAAAAAGATAGTTATGCTTATTGTGAAATATAGTAATTTAGTTTTGCATGGTTTAAAGATGAAGAAAGAAGAAAGAAAATTTGAAGTAGGAGGAAGTAAAGGAAAAATGAACTTGCCTCACCCCAGTACCCTTTGCCGCTTTTCTTCCATGTGACTTCCTGGTTGTGGGAGAGCCTTCATTGTCCTAATTTACAATGCAGGACCATTGGTTCTGCATTAGGATTATGTGGATGGTAGTTATCAAGGGTTAAATGGGTCCTCACAGCCACAGGGGCAATACAACCCGGCCACTGGAAGGGAAACACCAACTAATGAGATGCCCACTGTGCACATTTACAGCAGGCTGACAGTCAATGGTTACATTGGGTTATAGGACAGCTGTCATTGTCCACAGCATGCAGCTTCCTCATTTCTTGGTGTTTCCCATTTAGCAGTGACTGTGCTGTAAAACCCTATACACTTTAATAGATAGAATAGGAAGGTCTGTGGAGGGGGATGTATTACTTTATGTAAGGGGAAGGAAACAGGATAACCAAAAAATGTTTGGCCCAATGGACCTTTAACCATTCGGCCAAACAATTTTAGGCAGTACTACCTACATACAATGTTTCTAAAACAGATGTATCTGTAGTCAAATGCCTTTCATTTTTGTACAGGATCTCCTAGTCTGCTCTCAATAATGAATATCAGTAGACATTGTATAGGCTTGGCTAAAGACATAATAGTATGCTGGAATATACAGTATGACTCATAAAATCTACCCACATTCCATTATCCAAACATACAGTCTGTGGTCATTACATATAGATATGGAACATGAAATTAAAGAACATAAATAGCTGTAATATAGACAGGAAATTTATGATAAATATAATGTAGCTGTGTTTGTTCCGTATCTGAAAAAAAGGTTGCTTAATCTAAAATTCATCTATCATTTTGTGAAGTTTTCAACCAGCAAAAAAATTATATTGTTGTTAATATAAAATGCGTTCAATTGTTTAAAGTTGGACGTACCCCATGGAACTTTCACTTGCACCTTAAAAGTGTGCAGAACAATAAAGCCATGCTGTAGATTTTTAAATGAGCACCTTAAAAATGAGATCACACCATTCTAAAGATTTTTATTCTCTATTTACATTTTTTTTCAGATGCACAGGATACAGTTAACTGGGAGGTTCAGCGTTTCGATGGCTGGTACAATAACCTGGCATATCACAGCAGGGGCTCCAAAGGTATTGTATCCTTTGCTCTATTTAGCAACCATTTACATAGGGATAATATGATTGGCAGATGTGACCTCAGGACTTTTTTCTTAGAATATAATAAATTTTGAGGAGGGACACCCTCCAAAACATTAGGTTGTATATTTATAAAGCAGTGATTGTGACACTCACCAAACATTTACTTCAGGTGTATTTTCCTGGTACATGTGTTTTTTTTAATACAGTGATTATTTAATTGCCAAGTAAATGTTTGGTGAATGTCCCACTCATTGTTGTAAAAATAAGCCACTAAATAAATATATATATCAATTATATGGGCATTAAATATATGGGATCTGCATATCTGCATCACCGTACAAGAACCTTTACTTGATAGCTTGATAGCTTTGTGGTAGCACATACAAAAAATACCCCATTTTTAAATCATAAATATATGATTGTAACCTTTAAGTAAAATGTAAGTGAAAAAAGTGATTTTCAGTGTGATTAATCTTTTCCCAGCTCATTAAAATAATACCGTGTGTTCTTACCATAAAGGTTCTTGGTCAGGCCTCTGCTAATTACTGAACCCAGGATACCAGCATGTCCAGAAAGTGTGCTAAGAACTTTGGGCTATCCATGTAAAAGGAAATGCAAATATTAAAATCTGTCATACGACTAATGTAATCATGTGAAAACCTAATTCCTGTTGCTCTTGAAACCCAGTCTTGCTCAGATGACATAAGTAAATAAGAATTTGCTTTTAACAATTGGATAGCTGAAATTATTATTCACTAATTAATATTTACATTTGTTGAGTGTAGATTCTCATCTCTTTTTTAAGGAAGTCAGGCTTGGTCTTTTGCATACTAGAATATATATTTAGTCACCAATACATTTTCCTTGTGCTCTTTGTGCCATGTGTATGTGAGTTATTTAATCATTTGGACTTAAAATATGTCTATTTCTAGGTTCTAAACTTTTGCGTTTCATCCCTGCAAGTTATTCTGATGGAGTTTACCAGGTAGCAAAAGATTTGCCAAACCCTCGAGAAGTCAGTAATGCACTGACACCAGAACAGTCAACCTTTCCATCACCACGAAATCTCACAGTGATGGCGGTATATTTTGGTGAGACAATAAAAAGTGTAGACTGTAATTTTTTTTTTTTTGTTAACTACAATGATAACTGAAATCCGTCTTACAAAAGGGTTACCTATTTCATAAGCTGGTAAACCAAAGGTGAAGGTACTAAAATAGTTTTACAGACTGGATAGAAAGAAAGCTTTGGAAATAGTTGTCACCTTCCTTATTCTATGTTGCAGTAAAACCCGCAGCTGTGTAAAACATGGCCATTACTTTAAAAAAACATTATTCACATTACATTGTATTCACAGTACATTGTTCATGAACTTCTATTTCAATAAAAAGTAGAACAAATAAAACATTTTTTTCCAGGTCATCAGGTACTTTCAGAAGTAGTGTCCACTGATATGCCTGCCTGCCCAGCCGAATTCTTAAACATCAACATTCCACTTGGAGATCCAGCGTTTGACCCTGAGAACAAAAGCAATGTAGTTTTACCATACCAAAGGGTCCAATGGTATCATGACACGGGAAAAAGCCCTAACAGTCCAAGAGTGCAGGTTTGTAAAGAGTTTGTAAATTGTGTAAATTCCTTATTTTCAAATAGCATGCATTTTCCCACACAATTACTTTTTTCACAAGTTAGGCTAATTTAAATGATTTCTGCATTCTACTGCAAGGGATATTGACCATAAAAAAAGACAAAAACATAATTTTTTAATCAGCACTGGTGAAATGGCTGTTGAAGTTTGTTTATTACCTATGGTTATCATATTGTAAATGTAACAAATTGATATGTGTATTTTTATATTTTGTATTTCTGTTTCTAATAGAGTTTAATGAAAAGTTCTTAATTCTCCAGGTCAATTCTGTAACAGCCTGGATTGATGGCAGCTCCATTTACGGCCCTAGTCATTCTTGGAGCGATGCTCTGAGAAGTTTCTCTGGAGGAAAGTTGGCTTCTGGCCCTAATGGATTTTTTCCACCTGATGCCAAGAAAAGTCTTCCAGTTTTTCGGATGCGTGATCCTTGCACTGGACAAGGAGGGGATAAAGGAATATACAGTGAGTGCTCTTCTCTGAAAGGCACAGATCTCTGTGCTCCCACTTTCCTATGTCCTGTCTGGTTTATGTTGATTTTGGTTTTCAACTTGCTCATCCTGATTGTTTAGGCTTAATTGCCATGGTACTGTATTTTGTTTCTCAACTATGCAATCGTGCTAAAGTTGCAATTAAGGTGATGGAAGATCCCCCTTTAAAATTCCACTTGTCAACCCACCCCAATTTATTTGTCCCCCCCGCCCCCCCATAATTCTTTGTATGTTACACAAGTGTCTTGATTTGTCCCCTTTTGTATATTACACGAATTGTTTGTATACTTTTTTTGAAAAAGTAATATTCAAAATTTTTGAAACCAAAAGGCACAGATTTCTGAACTGTTTTTCTCATTTTTGACATACTATTGACTTCATTACGGAAATGTAAGTTGAATATAATTCCACATGTTTAGCTGAAGCCCACAATTTCTATGTCGTTACTGCTGTTTCATTTTTTGTTATTAGCAGTTTTGGGGAGGGGTAAATGAGGTAGCCCATGGGTGCAGAAAGGCTTTTGTGTGGTATCCGGCCACCAATTTTCTGACTTAAGCACTGTTGCTCATGTACTGGATTTGTACATTAGACGTTTGTACATGCATGGGATGGTTGATGGCAGTGATTTGAAAAGTAAATGAAGGGTTGAAGTCAGCAGAGTTTTGGCTCATTTACTTTGAAATATCCCTTCCAAGGTGATGCAGATGAACAGCCTAAATTACTTCATTAAATTACTCCCACTGTATGTCAACCTAACCCTACTTAAATGTAACCAAAGTATGTCTTTTTTTTATTTCACAGGTTTTGGTAATGCTATGGCCAATGAAAGTCCATTTCGTCAAGCACAAAACATGGTCTGGTATTGGTACCATAACTATATGGCAAAATTACTGGCAGCAAATCATACCAACTGGTCAGATGAAGTTTTGTTTCAGCATGCCAGGAAATGGGTCATTGCTGTTTACCAGGTAATACACCAACACACGTTTGGGACAGTGATGAGCAATGTGCACCAAATATTCATAGTAGAAAAAACAGATGATAGATAATTCTTACTCAATAAATACACTTAATGCTTCAAAAAATTGAATAACTAAACATAACAGTGAATCATAGTTTTATTAAGTTTTTGTTAAAACTTGTCTTGAGCTATTTTGGAGTTTTACAACGAATTAAAGGATCTAAATAATTCTAAATTTGAAAATAACCAATTAATATTTAGTGAATTTTAGTAAAACAAAAAAATGTAATAAAATAACAACATAAATAATAATAAATGTATTACAGAATAAACACAATTATATTGTACAATGTATTATATTGTTAATTTGTATTTTATCCTTCTGTTTTAGAGAGTTATTTTTTATGAATGGCTGCCTACATTTTTATCAAGAGATGTCCAGAATTACACAGGTACTGTGTGTTTTAGGTGTCAACATCAAATTGTGAATACGTAACTATTAAGTGATTTACAATATTGCATACAACATACATTAATATAGATTTTATTTAAATATATACAGTAATATATATATATATATATATATATATATATGTAAATATATATATAAATATATAAAATATATCTTAATAAATATCACTAATAAATTTAGAAATGGTAAAATATAAAACAAAGGTACAAATATGTAATAGTTAGGTAATTAATATTTGCAAAAACTTTGGTCATGGCATTTTGTCAAGCCAGGTTTCAGTCATACAAATTATGTTTTAGTGCTGTAACTGGCTGCTTAATAGTTACATACATGCATAGTGTTATTGCATATTGTTTTGCACAATGTTCTAAATTTTATATTGTAGAAAATAATCAAATAATTTATCATATGTGGAAAATATCCTAAATATAGAATATATTTTAATTTTGTAAGGAATCATTTTAAAACATTCTTGGTAACTTTATTTTCAAGCTATTGTTTTTATTTGTAGGCTATAATCAGCATGTGGACCCAAGCATATCCCCAGAATTTGCAGCTTTAACAGCACAGATGTTATACACCATGATGCCTTCAGGCGTTTATATGAGGTATTGTATTTCTTCCAATTTACATTAACTTCTGGTTTTCTAAACAGGCTTCAAATGCAGGACTGTATAATTGATTATGATTCATAGTTATATATATATATATATATATATATATATATGCAATTTCTGAAGTATTCAGAGTAGCATGTATGGTTTGTATGGCATACTGACAATGTCTACATGCCTGTATGCATTGAGCTATTGCCATGTTGGACAGGTATAGCTATATAAGTGAACAGTGAATGTCTGTCTATATCTTTATATAAAGCATTTAGAATTGGTAATAAATCGGCAGCCAATATTTTTTCACCATCTGTGTACATTTATCACTGTGTAAGATATTATCAATAAAATAAGATAGAAATGGAAAAGAGCAATGCAGTAAAAATGTATAACAGAGTTGTTTTAGTGAGTTGCTTTTAGTGATTACACTGTTTATTGCTCTTGTGCATTGTGATAAAAGAAATGTTCAAGGTACAAAGAAAAAAGTACTGTATTTTCCTATTCGCATATATCCAAATTAGGAAACAAAGGCAAACAGTTAACCTGCAGTTATATAACTACCAGAATATATTTTATGATTGCTTCCTGGATTCTTAACTATTGGTATTCTCTATATATATGAAAAATGTGTATACTCATTATTTTATCGTTTTAAGTGGTGTTTTAACCCAAATGTTTCTTCAGCTGAACTAACCATAAATTGTTTGTGTGTTTTCTATCAAGGGACAAGGACTGCAAATTTCTGAATGTCTCAGGCCCAGATAGTAAGATGTATCCTGCTCATCGCTTGTGTAACAATTACTGGAGCAGACAGGTTAGATTTGGAAAAGGAAAATTGTTTAGTGCTTAATGCATTAAAATAATTTGTTTTCTTCTCTCTAACTTTTCTTTTTATTTTGTCATGTTTTGCAGTACATACTGCTATGTGGTTCATGTTTGTCTGTTGAAAAATTATTTTTTCCATTTACTAAAATTGTGTATACAAGACCATAAAAAGAAAAATGAGGTGAAATAAATAGGTTTAAAGGCAATTATGGTAACAAATACATCATATTAAAAAAATTAAGCAAGGATGTCAACTTGAGAAAAACTTGCATAGCATATTGTGCATATATGTAGTGATCTGAAGATGAAGTACTTTACATACTGAGAATGATGGTATGATCTTAAAATGCCCTGTTTTACACATCAGTTAGATCCTTTTTTGTTCCCCAAGAATGTCAACATGGTGGTAATGGGTAAATCTGCTCCTATAGCTGCTTTAAATGCCCACCTTGTCCCCCAAAAGATGCAGACCTATAAGGAGTGTAGCTGATATGACACGATATGACAAAGCTCAATTTTTAAGGGTAATATTCAATGCAGTTAAACCTATTATATGACATATTACAGCTTCATGGCTTATGCCCAATATGTCATATAAAGTAGTTTCTCTGTATGGGTATTACTATAAAAGTGATTTGTTGATGATCTGGGCAGCTTTCATTGGGTTTATTTTTCTAATTGTGTTCTAGAATCTTGACATGAAGAACCTCACTTATATCGAGCATTTGTTGTTGGGCATGTGTTCACAAGTAGCAGAAAAAGAAGACCACATTATAGTGTCAGACCTAAGAGGTAAATTGTGTAATATAACACCACAAAATGCTATATTCATAGTAACTAATCAAAGGCCATGATTTATGCATGCATGATTTATGTATGATTTTACATGAAGGTAGGTTATTGCATTATATACTTTACATTTTCTATGATTACATTTTCTCATTACAGCCAGGCAGAATTTCATTCGAGAGCAAAGTGAATTATCCTCTTGCAAAGGGATATTTCTTAGTTAGTAAATCTCTGGTAACTTCTACCATCCAAACACCTTTTTAAGATATATGGAAGCTACTAAAAACTACTTGGGAATGATCAATAATCTAGGTTGACCTAAATCCATTAAGAGAATTGCACAGTTACCAGCAGACAAGCTAAAGATAAAAACAAATATCATGATCCAACTATACTGCCATTTTTCAGAGCCAAGAATTGAATTTGAGTATATGTGTACTACTGGCCAATATTTTTTTCTACATATTTCATTCCAGATTACTGGTATGGGCAGATGCAATATTCCCGCATGGATCTGTTAGCTGCAAGTATCCAACGTGGCAGAGATATGGGGCTACCTAGCTATAACAAAGTCCGCAGTTACTATGGATTCTCACCTATGACATGGGAAAACATCAGCAACTCTGAAATTAAACAGGTTTGTCTATTTTTCTAGATGACAGCTGCAATAAATCTCCAATGAGTCCTATATAGAAATTCACACTCATGCTTTGTAGGCGGTAGATCACACTCATGAAGGCTGTAATTATTATTATTAATATTACACAGTATTAATATAGCACTGACATATTACGCAACGCTTTAGAAAGTCCATAGTCATGTCACTAGCTGTCCCTCAAAGGGGCTCACAATCTAATGTCCCTACCATAGTGGTATGTCTTTAATACAGTCTAAGGTTTATTTTGAGGGGAAGCCAATTAGCCTAACTGCAAGTTTTTGGAATGTGGGAGGAAACCAGAGGAAACCCATGCAAACTCCATGCAGACAGTGTCCTGGCCAAGACTTGAACCTGGGACCCAGCACTGCAAAGGCCAAAGTGCTAACCACTGAGCCACCAATCTGGATTTAAAGGTCCCTGAATGCAGAAATATGATGATTAATTCCCATACCTAAAAATAATAGCCTTAGTTTTCATAACCTAATTTATGTGAACAGTCTACTTTAATTTATATTTATGATCATATTATCAAACAAAGGAAATTCAGTTTAAAATAAATTAAAAAAGGGAGGTTTATCCAACCACCAGGGTTGTATAAGTAAAAATTATTTTTTTTACCCAGTATTTTTTATTTTTATGTTGAAGAAAACAATACATGAAAGTATTTTATTACATAATATTCATTCACCACTAACATTCCTAATTTTCTAAAGCTTTCAGCTCTCTATGACAATAACATTGAAAGGCTGGAGCTTATACCTGGGATAATGCTGGAGATGAATGGGAGCGCTGGTAGCATCATACCAGAAATCATTCTGAATCAATTTTACCGTTTAAGAGATGGAGACAGATTTTGGTTTGAAAATATAAATAATGGGTATGTACTTTATTCTTTTATAACTTTTTGGAACACACTGGGCTGAGTTTAAATGGGGGTTAGCCTGCTCACTTAGCAAATGGATAATTCACTTATCTTAGTGAATGTGGTGAAAATTAATAATAGAAAGAATGCCAAATCACATGCAAGGAAATATAAAAAATAGATTCATGCCTGCATATGATTATGGTTCATGTTTGTAGGGCTATGTTAATTTTGGTAATTAACTAAGTGAACAGCTTAAACCTATTTAGTAGGTTTTTTTTTTTTTTTTGCACCCATCTGGGTGCAAAAAAAAATCAGAAAAATTTTATTTTTATTTTTGTGACTTTATTTAAACATTTTTTTTTTGTTTAGTCTCTTTACAGAAGAAGAAGTAGCTATGATACATAACATTACATTTCATGATGTACTTGTAGCTGCCACTGGGACGGTGGACAGTACACTACAAGAAAAAGTTTTTGTTTGGAAATCAGGTAAGTTTTTTTTGAGAAGAAAGGGAAAACCTCTACATATTAATTTCAACAAGGCCATGATATGACTCCTGATTTGTCCCAGGCACCACTTAGTGTTATCTTGATTAAAACAGTTTTAGAATGCTTGTATTATATAGTTTTGAATGTGTAAGTGACAACTATTCTTATTTCTACTGAAATGAGGAACCATATATTACCCACCAAAAATGTACACTGCAGACTTCAGCCTTCCCATGATTTTTTGGCTCTGAGGTGCCTGTTTTGTAAGTTTAAGCCTTAAAGATAGTCTAAATGTTTCTACCAAAACTAAATGAATCGTAGAAAACATGAATTGTTTGCAAAATAATTATGGTATACTTTTCTGGTTTTCTTTATACCTGTTGAATAATATATATTTTTGAAAATTCATGTTGTAAAAAATACACTAACTGCTATTTATCTAAAAAAATGTTTAATTTCCAGATGATCCATGCCCCCAGCCTGCGCAACTTAAGTCTGACAATTTGGAAAAATGTGTGCCTGTTGTATTCACAAATTACTTTGAAGGAAGCTCAATTGGATTTGGATTTATCATTGTAGCTCTCTGCAGTTTTCCTGTTGGTATGAAATGATTTACATATCTTACGTTACTATTTATATATATATGCAAATTGTTGAGTTTCTGTTAAAGCAGTTGCAGATATTAGGCATGCTACCCACACCCAAAGTAGATTTATAGAGTGCACATAAAGAATGTGCCATGACCTGTCCCTCCACCCCTGTTTGTGTCCCCCTGCCTCATTTACTAACATAATTCAGAAATACAATGTAACAGTATTGTTACTTTGTATTTACTCCATTCTATTTATTCCATTGCAGGTACTTGAACATATTGTTAGCAATCTTTTACAGTACCTTCAGAGCCTTGAAACCAGCTTATGCCATTAGGCAACTACCAACTGTATCTTTAGGTCCTGTATCCCAAACTTATCTGCTGTTCAATGAGGTTCACTGATACCAATGGACCATCGGACAGATAGGTAGGAAGACCAAGCTTGGCAGTTGAGCTTTTCAACTTGTCTGGGCTTCCATAAAATTGATAAAAAAATTTATTGGGTGTCTGTAGGTTCCTACAATCCTGGCACTTATGGCAGTTTACTTATTACTAATTATTAACTTTATCAGTTTTATTGCTTTTTATGTAAAATTAATGATTTGTCAATAATTTATTTGTTTGCAGTGAGTTTACTAATTGCATTGGTGGTTGCACAACACCGCAAGAAATCATTCATTCGGATGCAGAAACTGAAAAGCAACCCTGTTATCAGTAACCAGAGCAATCTCCAAGGATTTCAAGGTATGTTAAACATTACCAAGCATATCTGTAATGGCAAATAAGTACCCACCATGCAGACACCCATATTTTATTGACAAGATGCTTAGAATCGTAAATATCCAAAACTGAACAAGTTGAGAGAATTAAAAAAAATGTATGAGAAGAAGATATCACAAACAGCCTGTGATGCCTCACAGGGGCCAGTTATATTCTTCATTTGCACTGAGAAAGCAAAAGAATACATTTTTAAAGCTGTGGGACTTTTAAAACAATTCTTCTTTGTGACATACAACTAGAAACTTTAATTGTTTGCCATGGCCAACTGCTTTAACTTGTCTTTGTCCTGTTGCTCAGTTGAAGACAATTAGATTTATACTGTGTACAGTCCTATTGAGCTTTCATTAGCTGTCTTGGAGAAAAACTTTTAATGGATTTAGCACCAGCTAAAATGTCCACCAATTTACACAATAATAAAGCAGATATGATTACATTCAAACATGTAAATATTTTAAAGCCTTCATATTTTCTTGTTTAATTATATTTGTATAATTCTAGCTATTGAGTGGTGTGGACCTGATGAGCCACTACAGCCTGTTTTTGTTCAGCTAAATCCAGATCACGTTATTCAAGTTGTAGCTGCTGATAAATCTGACACCAGGACCATTCATTTGAGAAACCAGCAAGCTGTGCAGGTTGCCATTTCTAACAATGCTGGAAGCAAAAGTTTACGGATCAGGATCCCAAAAGAATATGATCTGGTAAGATATCAGATTTGTTTGAGATCTATCTATAGAGTTGATTTTTCATCCAATGTTTTAAAATAATACCAACAGGGGAACACATTCTGGATGACTTTGTATATGGTAAAACATGGCATCATCTGAAAATTTGTCTAATAATTAATATTTATTTAATTTATGATGATTTAAAGGGGATTCAATTGTGCAAACAACACAATAGAGCAACTTTCTGTCATTAGTTCTATTTTTTCTTGTTCCTATTTTTGGGGGATCATCAGTATATCAGTTTTAAGAAGTATGAATAGGTAGAACAATGAAGTACTAAAATATCAGTTATGGTTAGATCTCACCCTAAGAAGTCCCAAACATCAAAATGTAAACATCAGATTTTAAACCGTTATAAATGTGCAGACTTGCTATTTGCCTCCTTTTTTACTTATGTCTGCCCATAGGTTTTAGAACCAAGAGTTAGAGCTTGGAGTTTCTCTGAGGTTTTACAGCTGCCACTCCATCTACTATATGAGTGATTATTGCTAACAAATGCTGTCTACCAGATAGTGTGCATTGCAATTTTAAATTACAGGTAGTTTCAGAGTTAAGGACATCTGACATACAGATGACTCCTAGATACGAACGGGGCTTCCCTGCTGTTTGTGTGCAGGACAGAGGCTTGATGGGGGGCGGGGTGGTTCACATGACTTGAAGAAATTTTTTGTAAACACAGCTGGGGTTGTGGGTGATCTTAAGGTCCCAGCTGTTCTGCAACATCTTGTAACTCTTTAATGACCAAAACAAATTCTGCAATTGCTTCTTTTTGCATATCAAAGCACAGCTTGCTCCAGAAGTTAATAAATGTCTAGGCTCCATGAAGTTTTTTTTTCTTTAATTGTGAATAAGTCACATTGAGGATTTCATACAGTATACAGACACCACGCTGCCTATTTATTTGTTGAGACAAATCTGTCCTAATTGCATTTATTAAAATAATCCACCTGTTCCGAACAAACCTACAGTCCCTATCTTGTATGTAGCCCGGGGACTATCTGTATAGAGCCTGTAGTTGTTTCTATGCTTGTACTGGGAACAATATTTAACAAAAAGTATATTATGTAGATTTTTTATATTTATTCATCTTCTTCTTTGCTTGCTTTGTATAACATTTCCAATTTGTGAACCAGGTGCTGCTTTTTAACAACAAAGAAGAACAATCCTCCTTTTCCAGAAATCTTAAGGAATTCATAGATAGCGCTGGAATTCTATCAACTTTCATTTTAAAGGGGGAAAAAGACATTTTGAAAGAATCCGTTTCAAAGAAACAGAGACGAGAAATGTTGGAAACATTTTTTAGGCATTCACTTTCTCATGTAAGTCATCTCTACATACGTAAAATTATTCTGTATCTGATGGTTGTATAGTAAACTTAGGGCCAATTAGGACACTAACCAGCCCATGGCAAATGGGTCATTTGTGGACAATCCATTACATCTCTTTTATCATTTTTATTAAAAGGTATTATTTGATTATTAGGGAACCCGAAAAGTGGGAAATATTCTTTTAATGGTCTTTTCTTTCTGGTTTCCAATACTAGGGTGCAATGGTCACCCCACACTGAGGAATGTAGTTGTGATAGAAAGCTGGAATTCATATGCCTTAACTCTAACTTCTTGTGGGTAGTTGAATAAAAAGAAAAATTTCAAAAATACCAGAGAAGCATACAAATAACTTCCTGAGAACAACAATTAAAAAAAAACAATCAACATCTTTAATTCAATCCATGCACAATAAAGGGAAATAAAAACATCAACACAAGACTATTGTGCATAAAACATCAATCATTTGGTAGTCTCAATTTCTCGTTTCGCGTTTCGCAGACCATGTCTGCTTCTCCAGAAGAAAAATAGGGCATATCAGACCTATGTCACAAACGACTGACATGAATAAAATTCAATCAAATACGAACCACCCCATCCATATTTGACCCATAGCTGAGGACAGTAGAGGCACAGCACTTGACATAGAACAGATGAAGAGAAGTTGATCCAACAACAGCATCAGTGATTTGTATTAATTGGTAATACAATTTAGGTTAAACACACTTATTTTCAATTCAGCTATTGTGAAGCACCTTAATCAAACGTTAGCTGCACAGGTCCACTCCACAAACACTAATGGAGACTTTAACCTAAAATATAGTACTAATTAATATACTTCATGAAGCTGTGATAGTGCATGGTACATAGAAGTGCTGGAATTTGGAAGCATGAAGGATAATTAATCTTGGTGAACCACCATATCCCCAACCATCATAATATTGGCTGAATCAGGATAATCCCAGCATACAGTATATGCATCTACCTTCTGCAACTGTAATAACAAAATTCAAAAAATACAAGTAAAGGCATTACCATTTACAGACTGAATGCATTATAGTTTTAGGTTGGGAAGGTTCATTACAAGAGTGTAGGTATTGATACTGTTTTGTAGACATTGACTACTAATAAACCTTTATATTTTGTTTCCTTGAGAAAGCATTTTGGCAAAATGAACTCTTGAATGATGGCTTTTATACTGTTCACATATAGGTTCTGGAAATAAATAAAGCAGATGCAGGAGTAATACTCAAGAAGGAGATAACAGATGCTCTGCAATGTGAGCTGTCAAGAGAAGAATTTGCAGAATCTTTAGGACTTGAGCCAAATGCTCATTTTGTGGAGTCAATGTTTTGTACAGCGGACAAAGACTGCAATGGATATTTATCATTTAAGGAATTTTGTTACATATTGGCCTCCTTATTAACAGGTAACTTACCTCCCTTTTGTATATTCACCTTCTTTCCCTATTCTCTTTCCTCCCCATTTGGATTAATAATATTTAATATTTTTTATTGACATGGTTTTTACAAAACAATTTAGTTTTTATGCTTAGTTTACTATGTTTACTAAATGTATTGTTTAAAGTATATAAATCATATCTTGTTTCAAGGAGATATGTATTTGAATGAGGTTTCTTTAAAGAAAAATTTAAAGGCAAACTAAATTGATATGTCTTGTACTTATTATGTTATTTATAGCATTTTTGTATTCTTAATGTAGGTTCTGTTGAAAGCAAATTAAGGTTTATATTTTCAATGCATGACATTAATGGAAATGGGCTGCTTACAAAGGAAGAGTGTGCTACGATGCTTAGGTATGTACTTTTATTATAACTGTTGAATTATAAAAAAAAGGGACATTTTTCAACCAAAGAAAGACCATCTTATAAAAAATTAGATTGGTACTACATTGATGTCTGACTTTGATAGCATAGTGATTGGTATATTCCTAACTAGGGTTAAGCACATGTGTCTGTGTCCAGTTTGATACAATTTTCAGAATTTTGCTTGAAGTTTACAAACACCCAAATTATGTGAGCATATATTTCCTCAAGTAGGCTGTTTGTAGGGATAAGAAGAAATTTATGGCCAATTAAAAGGCAAAAGATTCTGGACACTGCTGTGTACCAATGCCAAAATAAAAAAGTAAAGATGAAATAAAAGTGTATATCTTCTTACGTAGAACTGTCAGCTCTGCATATTTGTTCTAATAGACAACATGGCAGAACTGGCTCTTAAGTTGTTCAACTGACCAGGGAAAAAGCTATGCACTGTATTATTCCTTAATTTGGATGAATCAGAAACTCCCTCTTACTAATAACAATATCACTTGAGAGTTTTCCTAAAAGGTTTAGCTAAAGTTTAGGCTTCTGTTATGCTTTGAAGATTAAAGTAGTGTTGCCAAGTCAAACTACACATATATTTTTGTTGATAATACACTTTAAATCAGTTGGGAAATTACTGATCACTACTGGTAACTGGTTTCTCAATTGTTGTCACTGTCAATCTTTATTTTTTTTCTACTGACTCATAAGGAAGAAATGGAAAATAAGTCAATAACATAGTGTAAGGTGTAAAGCATGTTCACCCCATATAGAAAAGTTTAACTTTTCAAGGGAATTATCATTTACCTTTAAAATTAAAACAAAGTAAAAACTCACTTTGCAAAGAATACCCAAAAATGTCCAAGGAAAGTCTAAAGAAATAGGATCTGTGCCAGCACATGACTTGTTTATTCCAGGTTTCTATAACACTTAGATTTCTGTATTTATTAGTAAATGAAATATTAATGTGTGTTGACATGTTTGCAGGTCCTTCAATCAATTATCAAGCTTTCTTTCAAAAGATCAAACAGAAAAAGCTATTGAGATCATGTTCAGTGAGGCTGGACTTCCCTGCAAGCCAGAGATTTCATGGGAGGAATTCTATGCAGTATTTAAGCAACATTCAAATATAATAAATTATGTCACACTCCAAACACAGGGTAAGGGTTGGTGAAACTTTACAACCAGGTACAAGAATGTATATTTCCCTCTAATATTGTGTTAACAGGGGTGAAACAAAATCACAAAGAACTGCAAGGCAATAGGTACAGTTAAACTTCTTGACCTGCTCATGCACTCTTATACGTAATATAATGCGTGCTGCATGCCAATGAATTCAGACTCCTTGCAACTTTATCAGTATTGATTACCACTTTAGTTCTTTCTATGATGCATTTTGGAATGTACAGAATTCAGTCAAAGGCCAGCCATTCTCAACAAGAGTTTAATAGAACCTTTAGATTCCTTCAGAAGTTGTCAGAGGTTCTTTGAGCTGTAGCTGATTGACTTTCCAATGATGATGCCTGCAAAGGTATATAAACCAACACAACTTGGCAGAGCCAGCTGCATAAAACCAACCACCTTTTAAGCTGTCTGTAAAGGTGGCTCTCTGACAACTAATATATGTGGGCATTTTATCAACTGGGAGCCAAATTGAATTTTTCCAATTGATTGATTAAAGCAGAGGTTGCACCCTAAAAATTATTTCAAGGGACAAAAAGGTCAGGAAAGGCTGTCCGAGACTCCTAGTATACTTCATCAATCAGCGTTCTTTGTTTTGGTGAATTTATTATTATGCATGTATGAATGAGGCTAATTTATTTCAGTAAATACAGAGCAGTTATTACTTGTTTCTTCCATGTATACATTTTTTTTGCATAAAGTCTGTGTTTATACAACAGTCTGGAGGCTAGCTCTCTCACCTTGCAGCACTAGGGTTTCAGGCTTGAATCCTAACTAGAATGCTATCTGCATGAAGGATGTATGTTCTTCCTTTTGGGTTTCCTCCTATATTCCAAAAAAAATACTGTAAGTAAATTGGCCTTAGACTATGGTTGGGACAATACATTTTGTCTTTGATTATGAGCAATAGATTGTCAGCTCCTTTTAGAGACGGTAATTGACATGACCAAGAAGTCTATAAAGCACCATGTAATACATCAGTGCTAAATAAATACATGATAATATTAACAGAATACAGCTTTTTCATTTTATTGTGCACTAAATTTATGGAAGGGATAATGCTAAAACATGCTAGAACATGCTTATTTTCCATCATTTTAAACCATGAGAATATCTTACCCATGTTAGCAATATAAAATAAAACAAATTATTAATTATTAACCCACGTTTACTTATAGTTTGGCTTTTTTGCCATTTAGGTTTGAAGAAAAGAATTATGCAAATGTATGGAAGTTATTTCTTGTTTTTATCACTGCCATGTTGTATTTCTGTGTTTACTCAATATAGACGTGCAAGTCTGCTTTTCCTATTGCAGTAATATTGTGTTGCTCAAGATAAAGATTTTTTTTCCCCAAAGGTTCAATGCCTCCACTCAGCACCAAGATCCAGATTAACAACAGAGTGTCTTTCATAAGCAGAAGAAAGGATGACAATGACAAAAGGTACATCTCCATGGGTACACCTCCTCAGGTTATTAAGTTCTAGGCAGGAATAGGAAAATGGTGCTTTTTGTTACCTGCTTCAAAAATTTACAGTAATAAAGCACTGTACCACCTTTAAGCCATGTGTTTGTTAGGTGGAACTAAACTGTTTGGTGGCTGTTGTGCTTCTGCCATAACCAGCAAGTAAGCACTGCTACATGCCAATTATGGGAAATACTTACTCTTATGCAGGCCCAGGACCTGTCATCCCTGCATCCTTGGAAGGCGCCATCTTTACCACCGGCCCCATAATGAACTTCCATAAAAATGGACAATCCCTTTCAGCCATTGGATGGCCACTGACGATGTAACTCCTGTGCTCGCGCCAGAGGTACATTGTCTTTAGCAGCTGGCTTTGTGTGGATCACTGAGCTCTACACTTGTCCATGCATGCATTATACAGTGTAGACCTTACACAAAAAGCCACCACAAGCCCGGGATTTGTTTTCACTACTACCTCCTGATGAGGTTTTGTTTTAGGTACACTTTAAGCTTTCAGTTCTCCTGCCATATTTTTATTGTTTCTAATTTTGGAATTATGTGGTTATGTAAATCCCAGAAAATGTCAGATGGAATGGTTGGAAAAGAGTGACATGACACATTATGCAATTTTAGTACTTCTCTGAAGACAGGCCCCTTTAAATATTAGTATGCATATTACATGCGCAATGAAAACAAGATGTGTAAAAAAAAAACAGTGACCTAAATATGTTTAGCAACTAAATATTGACTATTATTTCTCTGTAGCAATTCTGAAAACAATAACCATATTCTGGAGTCTAATGGGCAGGAACTTCGGAAAAGAGCTGGCAGAAAGTAAGTAGTATGGACATTAGGGGGAATATTTCTTTAAAAGTAAATAACAATATTTGAATGTTTTCTGAGAAATCTTTATGTTTTGAATTAAAAACTTTATAAACTCTAGAAACAACTACAGTCCAAATGGACCAAATATATACACCACAGCAAGAAGAGAAAAATATGAGTCAAGCAAAGTTCGCCAAAAGATACAGCAGTTTAAACGCCTAATTGAAAACTACAGACGTCATATCATATGCATGGCAATATTCTGTGGAATATCAGCTGGAGTATTTACTGAAAGAGCCTACTGTGAGTCACCTGTTTTATATCAAATAAAACTTTATATTTAATTGTTTCCGTAAACATAGAACAGTTAGTAGGTGATTAAATACAAGTCTGGGAATGACTTGGCGCAGGTTAAATAAAAAAACGAATGCCTTCAACACAAAGTCTGTCAACACAAATCCTTATACTAATCAGAAACTTGTCCAGTTTTAGTCTAACTGCATATGAGGTCGGTCCCAATATTTTCTATTTTCTATGTAGTAGAATTATTATTGGTAATTTTGCGGAGCTAACACTATTGTTAAGCTGCTAATTTATACATTCTGTTTTATTAGAGTTTTGAATATCTGCTTTATGATTAGAGTTGGCCAGATAGTTCTAATCACCTTTAATTTGTACTCGGATTAAAATTATTCAAACCTGAAATCAGAACTGAAATCAGGAATTAGAGCAATCTGAGCCTAATTCCAAGTTTTGGATATCCCAAGCACATATATTGTACACAGTTCGGCCAATACAGCCACTAACCTTATCGACAGTTATACAGCTTAGTCAACCAGCCAATCTGTCAATATATACTCTAATATATATATAGTATAATACTAAAAAGTATATTGCACACTTATTTATAATGATTACAAGCGTATTTACTATTTTCATACTTTTGCAATTCTACAGACTATGGCTTTGCCTCACCATCAACTGGGATTGCGGAAGTCACATATGTAGGGCTAATTATTTCCCGTGGTTCAGCAGCCTGTATATCTTTTATGTACTCTTTTATTCTTTTAACAATGTGCCGAAACCTAATAACATTCCTGAGAGAGACCTTCTTGAACCAGTACATCCCATTTGATGCTGCAGTAGACTTTCATCGTTTGATTGCTATGAGTGCACTTGTATTTTCTAGTAAGTAAAAATGTTAGGTGAAATTCAAATATACAATAATAATTTTGGCCATTTTCTCATGTAATATGATTAAATGTACTAATACTGTTTTCTTTTTCTATAGTTCTACACACTCTTGGACATGTAGTCAATGTCTATATTTTCTCGATCACACCTATTAATATCCTCAGCTGCCTCTTTCCCACAGTCTTCAGTTATGACGGGTATGAACTATAATAAGGTTGACCAGAAAAATAAAATATTGGCTTAGAGGGTATTGGTAACACGTTTTTATTTATTAAAAAGAAGACAACTGTTTAGAAGGACTGCAACTGACTGTCAGTTTGGTGTCAGTTGTCAGTGGCAAAAGGTTTGCTGTTTTTCCTAAGTTTAGTTTTGTTGAGATTAGGAAAGTCTACTCTGAGTTTTTAAGTTGGCAAAGTGTATACTGTGATAGGAAATTTAAGTGCAATGCCAATAAAAGTTACTTTACTGTTAGTAATTACATTATTTATTTAGACATTCTCTTTTATTGCCATATAATGTAGAAAGTATATGTATATTAAATCTCCCTTAAGACCAGAGAAAATAGACTATCATAAAAGAACCTGGGTTAGATCATTTTGTCTTCTAAGACTTTCACTTAGAAGTCTATTTTCTTGAGGAATTAAATATTCCCGGGTTTTACATTCACCCCACAAATAACATATTCAATTTCTGAAAATAACATTTCAAGCATATTAAAAAATGTGCATTTTGCTTGAAAGCTGCTGATGCATTTACACAGTGACGTTTTTGTAAACTGACCTCTTTGTGTATATTTACAAATAACAATCAATCTGGGAAGCTCAATGAGTGTATATTAGAAAAATAAAAACATGATTTTGGCAAAACGTTAATTATTTTATTACAGTTAATGATATTTTATTTTCTAATTCCTCAGATCTGAATATCCAAAAACATTCTTCTGGTGGGTTTTTGCGACTGTGCCAGGTAATATGTGATGTTCTGATACAAATAATATATTTACTTTTGATATTCCTCACAATTTTCTAACTTGGCAGTGAAACAAAAAGTTATCTTATTAAAAATTAATAGAAGGTAGACTCATGTCACTGGCCCTTTATCTACAGCATTCAACATGATAACACATACTGCTGTATATACAAATATATGCTAGCAAGCAGCTACAGAAATAGTAATTTCCTATTTAAATCAGTTTGCTTGTGCCAATCATCCATCATGATAGTTACACCCAGAGATAAAATTATATCTATTGCTGATCCACTCCCAACCTTGCTTTGTAATGATTATATGCAAATGTTTGTTTTTTTGTGTTTAAATGACATGATACTTGGTATGAAAACGTTTAACAAATACTTGGTAAATACATTTCAGTCAAAATTTTCTTTTATCTTTGGATTGTAGAGAGATTGTAGATTGTAGAGAGGGGTGAGAAATTTTGGAAGTTTTATACAATGCGACTTTGTCCCCCCCAAAAAATGTTCTGAACCAGGTAAATCCTGCACATTGGGGATACAAGGAGCAATTCAAACGTCTTACTCTATCCAAAACATTATAAAAAAGGCACAAAAAGGCAAAAAAAAAATTTTCTTATAGTTGGTTTAAGCTACCCTGGTATTTAATATACTGTAATATGTGTAATATTTTCATTTTTCCTAACATTAGGACAATGTACATTCTAATGCAGTAATGTTCTCTCTGCAATGTTTTAACTTTAACGATAAGCTCTGCAGTGGAGAAGTGTATATTATATAAATGTGTAGAAATATATGATGCATTGTAACATGGGTTTATATATTTTGTGTTGTTTTGTTTCATCATTTGCTTTGTAAAATTTTCTAAAAATGTCTAGATGTTCATGCAGCATTCAAGGGTGGTTTGCAAGTGTCTGCAAATTGTTTTAAGTGACTTTAGGTGGTTTTTGAAAGTAGTAAAACTCTGCAGAAAACAGAGCAAGTCTACACATGCCCTTACTGTATGAAATTGTATTAGAACTTTGGTAATTTTGGTATTTGGCTGTAGGTAAATAAATGTGCCTTATTGATTGTGCCCTATTGTATTTGCAGGATTTACCGGGGTTCTTCTACTAGCAGTTTTGGCTCTAATGTATGTGTTTTCTACCCATTATTTTCGACGCGTCAGTTTCCGGGGGTTTTGGATAATGCATCATTTGTATGTTGTGCTGTACATTTTGGTAAGTAGTAAGAACAACAAATCATAGAGATAAGTGAGCCTTTGGGATACAACCGCACAATCAATAGTTTAAAATTATCATGAAGTCTCTTACCTTCAGATTAATTACTAGCTCTGTCTGTAAAACTATCAAGGATGTATTTGTGTTAAATAATGTTGTCAATTATCCTAGAATAGCAGAATTCATATCAAACCTTTCCTGGGTTTAAATCATAACTTTTAATATTCTGTTTTTGCCAGATTACCTAACCACTATTATAGCATTATACTTACAAGTTTCCCTTGTATTTTGTTTCAGACCATCATCCATGGCAGTTTTGCACTAATCCAGTCTCCAAAGTTTCATATATATTTTATTGCTCCAGCTATTATCTTTGCAGTAGACAAAATGATAAGTTTAAGCAGAAAGAAGACAGAGATTGAAGTTCTGGAAGTGAAAAAACATCCTTCAGGTATTTATTATTAAAAATCAAGCTAAGCGTATGTATGGCAAATGAATAAAAATACAATTTAATTCCAATCTAGGAAATGGTAGTTCACACAATAACTGAATATTTGCTGAATACTCTAATCCTGGCCCAATGCTTGAGTGCTTAAGTGGTGATTCTGTGTTTATGAGGGTCTCCAATGACCACAATTGCCTCCAAAGCATAGAGATGAAGATATCACTGCAGACAAGTTTAGCATTTTGTGCTGACTGTTGAAAAAGCAATCTCAAAAAAGTGAATTGGAATAAGTGGCAGGAGTTTGGCCATGATTTTGTTAAAAACCTAACTGGTCTTACAAAAAAATGAATACAAACTAAATATAAATCTGATTTACTAAAACATTCCAGAATTGCCAATCAAAATTTTGTAGAAATATTCATTTAATCCAATAATGTAATAGTTAGTCACAGTTAACTGTATTTTTTGTGTAATGTTGAAGAAAAGCAACTTCATTTCATTCACATGGGAAAATTGTCAACTCAAAAAGTTTATGCAGAAATGATAAAGGAGGTCTAATTCCCTGGATTTTTTTTATCATTTCTATTACTTTTTTCTATTTCTATTACTATTTTTTTTCTATTTTTCTATTTATTTATAGTTAAATTGTTTTATGTATTTTGTTTGATTTCTTTTGTTTAAACTTTCAGCAATTGGAAAAAATAACTTTTTAAGACTTTTTATCAGATTCATAGTTTTAGTGTAATTTGAATTAGGACAAACTATAGAATAAGATCTACTTTTTATCTATAGAAACAATATTTTTGTTTTGTTTAACTAACATTGATCAAGAATTGTATTATTTTCTTACATTTGTTTATTTCAGCAGTTGCCAACTGGTGGTCCGTGGCTCTGGCTGATGTGCCCCCAATTGGGGTCAGGAAAAGGAACCTGCTAGAGGCACACTGGCCAGAGCCGCATGTCCCCTGTATGGATTGTAGGCTCAGGGAAGTTGTCAGGTTGTGTCTCTGGACAGAACTCGCCCATCCCAGTCTCAGACCTGAGATGAGAGAGTGGGCGGGTTCTGGCTTCATGACATCACTATGGGGGAAATTTCTTCCCCTTTGAGTCACACCCGACTCCCGACGCATGCGCAAGTCGGAGCCGATAATTTAAGTGGTCCGTGAGACTGAAAAGGTTGGAGACCACTGGTTTATTTCATTTGGCTATGGTTAAAAAAATCTGCAAGATATTATCTCCAAAATAAATCATTGTTTGGCTTAAAAAAATCTAGAAGTGGTCAATAAGGGGTGTACAGGTGTGTGCACTCAAGTGGTTAAACATAAACTAGTGCAAAAATTATCCTAATTCATGGCCTGACAGTTATTCTAAAACGAACATTATTGTTTTATAATGTATGTACCATTTTCCATTTGCCTAAACTCTATCTTATTTTTTTTTTAGGTGTGACATGCCTACAGTTTCAGCGTCCTCATGACTTTGACTATAAATCTGGTCAGTGGGTAAGGATTGCCTGTTTATCTCTTGGTACAAATGAGTACCATCCCTTCACATTGACTTCTGCACCCCATGAAGATGTATTGAGTCTACACATTAGAGCAGTAGGGCCATGGACAACACGCCTAAGGGAGCTCTACACATCTAATAACACAGCATCAGGAAAGTACCCAAAGGTGTGTAAAACATTGTTATTCTGTATTTTTTAAAATTGACAAAATGTATTTAATTAACTACAAGTTACAATATACATTATCTTTAACGTGGGTCAAATTGCTTTTGCAGGATGATTTTAATATGTTAGTCTTATCCTTTTGTTCGGTTGCCTTACAAACAAATTCAATTTTCTCAGAAAAATTGAAAAAGAAAAGTTAAAATATATTGCATGTATTTCTTACATCTCTTTTTTTTTATATCAGCTTTTCCTGGATGGACCATTTGGTGAAGGACATCAGGAGTGGAATATGTTTGACGTATCTGTATTAGTTGGCGGAGGAATCGGTGTGACACCTTTTGCATCAATTCTTAAGGATTTGGTCTTTAAATCATCAGTTAATGCACGGATCAACTGCAAAAAAGTATGTATATAATTTTATTCTCAGCCATATGGCTCATTTATTACCAAGGCTGAAATAAAAATGACAGCAAGAATGAGAACAAAAGCTTGAAACAATTTAAATTGGTCTCTGGGGACTATAGTACTACCTCTAATGAAAGCCACAGTAAACAATGGGAACTCTTGGACTTTTGTATTTGGTTACATATGACCTTTTGATAAAAAGACATATGTTTTAAGAACAACTAATCCATTTTTTTTTTTGCTTTATATATTTTTTTTTTAATTGTCCAAGAGCTTCCAGTGTTTACTGTAGCTTTCCTTAGAAGCGGTACTGGAATGAAAATGATAACATATTTAAGGTTTTTTTATGGTTTTTATTGTCTGGGTCCCAGCTGAAATAGTTTTTTTTGCCTGGTGACCACAATTTCTAGAATAGAATGTAATAGGAAATCCATTTGTAAATTGTCATAGGAAAAATGATACAGAACAATCTTCCAAAAGGGCAATATGTTCTGGTAACAACTGGCTAGAAAGTGAATGCCACTTGTCTAGGTGATCTCCTCTTACTTCCTGTTGATTCTTTATGACAGTAACTAACTCTATTACTAACTAATTGTCTTCACTGAAATCAGTGCTGAGGCTCCTTCTCTACCACTAGACTGGGCACTTTTCAATTACTTGTGACCTAATACTTGCTGGTGATAACCATGCAGGGTGGGCTCTGTGTGGGGAAGAGACACTGCCCCTATGATTCTAATTCTGGGTAAAATTATTGCCCCTGCCTCAAGAAGAACCACTCATACATGGAGTAAAACCCCAGTAATAGTCAAGTATTTGAAGTTCAATATGGCTAGCTTCCTTTAAGGCATTCAGTAATAAACAAACAAAAAAAGCTCAACATTTGTGAACAATTGAATCCGTAAACCAGTATTAAATTTATAACCTTGTTGTTATTCTATAGGTTTATTTTATATGGGTGACACGCACTCAGAAGCAGTATGAATGGCTAATAGACATCATCCGAGAGGTGGAAGAGATTGATCAGAATAATCTACTATCAGTTCACATATACATAACTCAGCTGACCGAAAAGTTTGACTTCCGCACAGCCATGCTGGTAAACATTATATTTCCTTCCTTTAACGTCACAAAAGCTGGACTGATTCAATTAGATAGTTTAATAAAGGGAAGATCATTTAAAGGAGACATCTAATACTGTTCTGCTCTAAAATTTTATTTTTTTAAATATCATATTAGTCACAGTAAGGTCATACATCATCTTTTTACATTTCTGATATATAAGAGCACGCAAGTACTCACACCTGACACTCATGTTAAAAGTTCCTACATAGCAGATGTTCCAATATCTCATTAGTAGGGCTCACCTGGTGAAACAATTATAAGAAGAAGAAAGGTTGCAGTAGCAATCCAGTCCTATGGTCCAGACCATGTTCAATTCGACAATGAATGGCACTAGTGTGACTTAAGCAATTAACTAAACAACCTTTATATACTTTAGACAGGGAGTGGTACTCTTGCAAAATATTGACGAAAAGTATATACAAAAACGAGCATCTTTGCTTTCAACATTGGAAGTACTGTACTGAATTTACTGTATCATTGTGTTATATTCTATATCTGCTGCAAAAACGAGTCTATATTGTGAACACTTCTTAAATTTCGTCTGTCCAATTAATAGAACATGTAGGTTCTTGCAAGTAACAGCTGACCTAATATGCTTATGACAAACACATTAAAAGCTAGATTTTATAAACTGAGATTACATTTCTGTGTTTTATAAGAGGGGGAAAAGTAGCTTCTCAGAGAATGATAATTTGCTGATATAGACTGCTAATATCAAAGATAAAAATGAGTGGGTCTTTCTATTCGTATGTATTATATAACTTTTATTTTTATCAGTCTTTACATTTTATATTGTAGTACATTTGTGAGAGACACTTTCAGAAAATTCAGAACCAGAGTTTGCTAACTGGACTTCGATCTGTTACACATTTTGGAAGACCACCGTTTGTGAGCTTTTTGAATTCCTTACAAGAAGTACATCCTAAGGTAAGTAAAGTACTACTTATTGAGTGATTCGGGAGATGAACAAATACTTGCAAGTATTTATTGTGGAACTTTTGCAATAAGTGGAGTGTCATGGAGTCCTGCAATATCAAATCTCTAGTTACGGTACCGAAGGGCATATGAGTGAGGCATGTACATTCTAGCTAATTTTGAAAATTGAAAAATTGAACACGTATATCCATTCACAACAGTTACATTATCAATAGATATCCAATTGCCAAACAAGTATCACAGGACCCCAAATATTGTGAGCAGAGGTGGCAGCATTAGACAAGCATATAACTGATTTGAATTATTAGAAGGATGCTGGCTTGTTTTTTAGGAAAGGTGAGGAGAGGACCAGGTTTTTTGGCAAAAAAATGTTTTACATATCACCTTTAATTCCCAGTGACCCTTTGTATTTTGAGTATACTCCTGCTTTAACTCTGATAATTTCACATTTAACTTGTTTTCCCTAAATGAGTTCTTACACTTTATTTTAATATAGGTAAAGAAAATTGGTGTATTCAGTTGCGGACCTCCTGGAATGACAAAAAATGTTGAAAATGCCTGCCGGAAACTCAACAAAAGAGACGAGTGCCATTTTATACACCACTATGAGAATTTTTAGCACAAATGAATACTTAAACTTCATAAATATAATATTTCATGTTAACTTTTTTTTCACAGTTTGACATTAATTTGTACTAGTCATTAATAAACTATATGCCAAGTTTCACAAAGTTACATTGATGGATGCTGCTGATGTAATTTGCATGTTTTGTATATCTGTAGAATACAGAGCAATAAATAATATATTCATAAAGTGTCTTATTTTCTCCAGTACTGGCCTGCATATTCGCTATAGAATTGACAAAATCACGTGTAGGGGCAGTAATAGGCATATATAGTGTGACAATAATTATGGCAGAGATTCAAGGATGAACATATTCTGTGTAGCAGTTTGTGTAAATGTCAGTTTGTGTAAAAGTATTGTAAGTATAAATGTACTAATGTATTTACAATCAGAAAGTGACTGCACCAATTTAAGCTGTATAGGGAAAATATCCCAAAAAAGAAGAAAAAACTGTATTACAAGAATATACTTTAACAACTAAACATGTAGCAGATACAAAGTCTTCTAGAAGAGTGTGCTGTGGACTGATGAATGGACAGGTGATTGGCCTAGAATTAACTAGTAAATGGGCACACTGTTCAAGAGGGAGTGGAATTTCCATAAAAGTGATTGACAGTTAAGCTACATACACACATCAGATGATTCACATCGGATAATCGTCTCAGGGCTGATATCGGATGGGAATCTGGCGTGTGTACAGCACTCGTCATTTATAGATCCGTCCTGGCGGATCCTTGGACGATGAATTGCAAACATCGGTATATACAGCGCTCGTTCAATCATCATTTTCTTGTTAGAAAGGATTGTGAAAGATCTTTTTCAACGACAATTATTGATCGTGTATACGCAGCCTAAAATTACCCCCTTCAATTAAACATTATGTTGTTATTCTCAAGTAGGAGAAGTCAGTGAGCAGATCAGACATATGAATGCAAGTTAAGCTACGTACACACGGCAGATTTTTATCGCCCGATAATCGACATCGGTCAATTATCGGGCGAAAATCTTCCGTGTGTACAGTCGGTGTCGTCCATCGTCCGGACGACCGACCTGCCGAATCCACGGACGATGGACGACAGCCGATCGTAATGAAAGGGAAGAGGAGAGCGCGCAGCAGGGTGCCGCTCCGTCGCTCTCCCCCCTCCCCTCTCCATACAGCATGAACGGTGCTGTATGTACAGCATCGTTCATGCATCTTGCAGCCCCTTGTCGTTGGAAAGGATCGTGAAAGATCCTTTCCAATGACAAAAATTGCAAGTGTGTACGCAGCTTTAAAAAACCAAAAAAACAGCTGTACAGGACTGTACCAGCACACTGGTAAGTCATCGAAAGAACTCTGGTATGTTAAGGGGAATTATTACAATTTTTTAAAACTGTAAAAATGGGAAGTACTAAAAGAAACAAAGCATATACTTTTTCTGCAGTTACTAAAAATCAGGGTCGCCACGTGAATAGCGACATTTTTTGACAAAGAATAGTTTGTATTATTCAGTCATCTTGGAAACATATGAAACTTTTAGAGCCATCCCTGTTTTCATCCATTGAATATAAAAGAATGAAATTTGTGCCAATCATACCAGATTATGAATATGTCACAGCAACTGGTCTTGGACTGGAGAAAACTGTGGGTCTCTGTCAGTACCCCTTTTATTTTTCATATGATTGGGCTGATATGATTCATATGATTCCTGGCTATGCTCTTCTTTTGGAGAGGTAAAATTAAAATCTGGTGGTGTCTGTCTGGATGTGAGTTGATGAAAACTGACCAGTTGATGAAAACTGATCTCCAGTACCTCCTCCTTGCTCACACAGAACAACAACATAGAACAGCTCCACACACATTGCCGGGCACACTTTAGACCTGGTATTTTCCAAACTCTGCAACCTCACCCACCTTGACACCCACCTTCCCTTTTCTGATCACAACCTACAAGGAAAATACACCCCAATCTCTTCTTTGTTCCTTCAATGACCTAATAATGACTTACTCACTTATAACCTTATCACATGCACAGCTCAAAGACTTTTCCAGAACTGATCCAACTGCCCCGAGGAGTTTAAAAACACAAATATTCATAATGGGCAGAAGAGTGCAAAAGAGGGTAAGAAAACATGTCAACATTTTTTTTAATATAATAGTGGAGAAATCAAGTCTGTGTGATTTGGGTCACAGTCATGTATGAAAGGGAACCTTCTTCCCGTATACAACTTTTTGTAAACAGCTTTCGCACAAGAAATTGAAAGTATTTTGCCCCATTTATTTTTACAGTGCCTGAGTCTCTTTTGCAGAAAAACACCCCCACAAGGATGCTACTATCTCTATGGCTGAAGTCATGACTACAGAGTGTGAGGAAAACACAGTGGAAAGAGCCTTAGAGGCCAGTGGTGGCAGCCTGCAGTGACATTACGCATAAGGGAGATCACTCCGCCTTTGTGACCTCTCTCAGATGAATCCACAACGGCTGCTAGCTACTGATTAGAGCTGCTTCAGGGTTATTCATCTGGACAAAAGTCCCAAAAATTCTAGACATATGTCTGAAAAAAATTTATACAAGAGTTTTGTCTCTTTATTTTCATGTTTGTTTATTTTATTCATTACATTAAATACATTAAATAAAATAATCAGATCATAAAAAAAGAGAACATTATCATCAGAGCACCAGAGAAGCTCACAATCTTAAGCCATTTCAGTTAGTGCAAAGTGTCTTTAGTTCCCAGGTGCATGGTTATTATTACTAGCAGAAAAGTGTGAACAGAGTCTGGTTTCTACTGGCAGAAGTTAGCTTGGGTAATGTATTTTACAAGCACTAAGACAAAAAATGTTATCATCTACATACAAAGAAAACATTTTCGGAGCAGAAGCGTAGTGTCTTTTGGCCTGATTTATTAAAGCTCACCAAGGCTGAAGAGGATACACTTTCATAAGTGAAGCAGGGTGATCCAGCAACCCTGTAATTGATTTCTTCAAAGTCATATGCTATTTGCTGGCAAATGTTTTGAATCCTAGACCAGATCCATTCCAGGTTTGCTGGATAACCTAGCTTCACTGATGAAGGTGTATTCTCTCCAGCCTTGGAGAGTTTTAATAAATCAGGCCCTTTGTCTCTGCAAAGATAATAATCACTTCCTTGTACAAAATATTAAAGTTCAATGGCTTATGTACTGACTCACAACTCTTTGGATGTCACTTTACTTCTCCCTGACCCCCAATTTCTCTTGTCTATTGAAAAATGATAATCAATTTAAAATAATTTAGGAATGTACCTGTAGCTATCCCCCAAAAGCCTCCTTAACATCGGCCTGGGCTGCAAAATTTGATTAAAAGGTGGTGAATATGTTGCACACCAAGCTAATCTTTACCTATAAACAAGCAGCCTTTTTCCTCCACCTAGGCTGGCTTACCTTCCACATCCTTAGCCAACAGCACCATCCTCTCCCACCCCTGGCAGGATACTCTGCTCCCACTAGATGAAGCTACAAACAGTGTGGAGAGATACATGGGGGTCTGGCCACTCTGAGCATTCACAGATCAGCAGAGTCTCCTTCATAGTTTAGCCATTCAGCTACTTCTTTGTACTGAAGCTACTATGGCTTCTGCCATAAGACTCAGCACAGGCAACTCTTGTGGCAATAGTCACAAGTGGAGGTTCCTGCTGAATTATGAAAAGCCCACATCATGCTTGTCAGGCCCTGAAGCAACCCTTTATTAATCCTTAGTTAGCCTTAATCCTTTTTCTGCCAATGATGTATATTATATGTCCTTGGCAGCACTAGCTTATAAATAAAGAAGGGTGTGTTGTTACATATTATTTAATCTTTGCAATGCAAACACTTACAAATTATGACTTAATTAAAGCTTTTGTGGTTCTTTGAATGTCTCATGAAATGCGAAAACCAGAGCTTCACAATACTCTTTTTGCCAATAACTGCTAAAACCAAAAACGTCAAAATTTAAAACAAAGATAATTCAAGGTATAAACTATCCAGTGTATATAAAAATGATTCTACCCAGAAATAAAGTAATCAAGTAAATGCTAATTCTACCTAAAACATTTTGTATCTCCAATTAGGAGGCCAGTGCCACATAAGATCATATTTTTTAATTTTTTAAGTGTGTTGTTTGAGACAAACTGATACAGGTAGTGCTAGAGAAAGAAATGGTATACAAAGTTAGATGGAGGGGGTATTTGGTGGCTGAGAATTGCCACTTTCAGGAGACAAGGGGTAAGTGCCTGAAAGGCAACTCAAGTGCTCAAGACAACTTTTGGAAGCATGCCAAAAAGCTTGAGGTCTTGATACAAGAGAAATTAATACAACCAAGGACAATTTATTTTATTTCCTCGTTCCTATGCAATTATCCTATTGTGACAATGGTGGATAACTCAATAGGAAAAGCTGAAAGTGAATTGATCATTGCGTTTCTACTTTATTTAGATTTTACTAAGAACAGAATCAAGGTTTGTTACTTTTATGTTATTTACAAGTATTGTTTTCTTAATCCTTGTACCTCTGCAAATAATAGATGCAAAATTTTTATCTATTGACAAAAATTGGTAATAGATTGCCTGTATTTGTGTTTAGAGTGTTGTGATGGCATTAGTAACTAAATACATTATGGTGAGGGGGCCCTAAACAAATAAATGAGCTCAGTGGAGTCTACTTAAAACAAAAGATATTTGCATCACAGTTCTAAAACAAGTTTCTTTCCCTTTTTATTAATTTTAATTTTAATGACCTGCATATCATTTCCTCATGCCCTCCTTTGGCTACCTGCACATCCAGAACCACCGGTATATAGTATAGATACAGCTAAATATTCCACAGCCATTTATCCCAAAGTGCATACAGCTATTTTAGACTACTTTGCCATCATCATGCCGTGTACCGGAAACCATGGCTTCAGTGTAGTACGGATTACGGACAGACAATGGAATAATGAGAAACATTATTGTGAGTTGGATTTTAAGAAATCTAAATCAAAACAAAATAGACCCCCATACCTAATTAATGCTGAGAAAAGCCTATTTAAAACAGACACCATATTCAAGTCTCACTTTCATCGTAGTCCCCACTTCCCAATGAGGACACATTTTTTTGTTTGTGTGCCCTTTATTTGCTGAACATATTAGGTTACATTTATAATAAAACAGTAACTAGAACAGTGGTAGGCTCATTTTGAATCTAACAGCTGGTAAAATACATATTTGGGTGCTGTTTCTCTTCCTGAATGATTTGTATTTCTTTCTATTAATTTATGAGATATACACAGCTCTGCCACATTGCACAGCCCTGTCTGGCTTTCTTTGCAAACATTAGGTAAAACATATTGTTCTTTTCCTTAACACAGCAATACTGTGTCAGCATTTTCTTTGTTAGCACTGAGCATGGCGGCACACCTGATAAGATCCAAGTCACTCCTACTTTCCGGTCCAAGCTATGCCATACAGTGGACTACAAAAAGCCAATATTTAAACTTAGGTACTAACACCTTGTATAAAATATATATATATATATATATATATATATATATATTTATACATAGAGCAGAGGAGAGTCTATAAGGACCCAGCAGCCCATGACAGGGTGGGACTGAGATCAGGAACTACTCTACCCATCAGCTGCAGTACAGCGCCAAATCCCCTTCAGCTGCACTGTCTCAGTGCAGAGGTGCAGAAGTCAGACCTGGTGTGCTCTACTATGGTGGAAAACTGCCTGGGACTGTCAGACAGAAAATGTGTCTAAACATAGCATACTACCTTAACTTGTGACTGAAATAACAAGAACTGTAACAAAGAATGAAAGGTTTGTATGTAGTATACTTCTCATTACATTCTCCCATCTTTATTTACCATCTTTCAAGTGTATTACAGTACATTCACTTATCTCAATTTGCAAAGTACGAAGTGGTCACAATATATTTGGCAAAATGGTAACATTTTGATGAAATTTTCTTATTTTTACCAACCTTGTGGGATAAATGAAATTCTTAGTTTCACTTATTCCTAATAGCAGCACTTTTTACCAACAGCTTTTTTCTCTAAAACACTCCGCGACACACACACACACACACGCATACACACACACACCTAACTAACTCCAGAACCCTAAATTTTAGTATCGTTACTTGCTTAAGTTATGTTCAGTTTGAGAATCCAATGGCTCAGTCTACCCCCATGATCATCGTTGGGTAGCTTGTTCTTCCTCATTTTTTGTGATGTCCATGCCAGATCCTGGACATTACAAAAAAGCATAGAAACTTGCTCTTAGCTGTGAGAGCTCTGGTAAAGGCAATAATGACTTTGTCTTCCTAAGAGGAGGCAGAAAGGCACTGTCTATGTTACCACTGCCAAACGAAATGCAAGTTTCTAGGGATTTTTTGTTATGTATTGGGTTTGGGGGGAAGGGGGGTATACTTTAAAACAGCTTGTATCAACTTTTGTCAACAATACATTCTTCATCATTATCTTTTTACTGTTAGTATGAAGTATATTTTTACTTGCTTCGTCGCTAGGAAAAACTTTTCATGAGAGCTTCTAAGCTTCAGTAGCATTTGCACTAATATCTGCTTACTATTTATGGCAAATAAACTAATCCCTAAATCAGCATTCTACTATATTTACCTATCATGTTGTTTTAGGAATACATTAAAGACACGTTTAAACAATAGGTAATCTATGGCAGGACTGGTTACTGTAGAACATTCATATTAAACTGCTGTTTATGGGCCACATTCAGCCCTCTCGTATCCTCTATGTGGCCCTCAGTGGCTTAAAGATTCAACAAATAAAAAACCTGAAACCTTAGCTGTTCTTTATTAGGTAGGCTACATTTGTTCACATAGGTTTGCAGTAAAGTTAATAAATGGTGGTTAACGGCCTCTTTCTCTGAGAATAAATATTGAAGGTTTAATTTTTTTGTGGAATTCTAAAATGCCATCATTTCATCACTGAAGGGTGACTGCACAGGGTATGCGCCATAATCAGCAAGTATGCTGGGCCTACGTTTTTATTATGCCAGAAGCTCACCATCCATCAACAAGTACAGTTCCACTTTAAGCCTGAATCTTTGCAAGGGATGATGCCAAACTTTTTAAAAAATGAGAACCAACCTACATTATCAAATAAAATTTAAACACTCTATTGACATAGTTTGGAGGGGGGTTAGTAGTTTTAAGGCATAAAATGCATGCTTTAACATGTGAGTGATGTGGCAATGAAGAGGCTAATTCTTAGATAACATATTACTTAAAATAAATATAACAGTAGATCACTTTTTTTTTTACACACTACCCAATACTCCTCCTCATTCCTTAGCTGAAGCAGCCAAAAGAGGAAAGTCAGTAACTGAATTTTCCCTCTAATAGCCACTGGCTAGAGACAAGCATGAAAGCAGTGTTAAGTCTTGAATAGCCTTCAGGTACCAGGTGAAAATGACCACAATTGCTGGAAAGGGGGTCAGTCAAAAAATTGCTGTGCACTACGGGTAATGTGTTTCATGTACGATAATTTACTGTGCAACAACTGGAGGGGGTTGAAACTGAACTCCCAGCAATTAATAGAACAATTAACATCCCAAGTCTGGCTCGGGTTGAATTTTTCATAACAAAAGCAGTAACTCTAAGCCCCACTCGGGGTGGAATAGCCAGGGAGTTTAAAAGTCCTACCTGGTTCCCACGTTCCAGCAGCGTCCTCCAGTGTTGCCCATGGCATCCTCCAGCCATGTCCGGCATCTTCTTCCCCTGGCGATGCTGGCCGGGCATCTGTGTAACCTGGCAATGCCTGGCCGGCATCTGCGTCCCCGGCGTGTGAACTTTGGGGATGCGAGGCCAGGGGAAGCATCTGCTCTCAAGTGTGCGGCTGGACAGGACCAGGTGGGAAATTTAAAATACTAAGTATTTTTAAATGTACCGCTTTTACATTTAAAAATACTTAGCATTCATACCGCCAGGGAGGTTAATGCAGTGTTGTTTTCATAAATAATGTACCAAATTTTTACTTGACTGAATTGTGTATGAAAGACATCTTCATGAACTCATACATTCTCAAATAAAAATTGTGGGTCAGTGGCTAGCACTCTTGCCTTGAAGCTGTAGGGCTTAGAGCTTCAATCTTAGCCAGGACACTATCTCAATCTCTAGTGCTTGTTTGGAATTCTCTTAAATTGTCAGGTCCTCTGCAAGCCACTTACATGATTATGGAGACATGAATTTGGGCAATGTGCAAGATAATAATTATAAAAACTAGGGTATGCTTTAGCAAACAGAATGTGTTCCCCTTCAAACAAGTACAGCAGGTTAGAAGAAGCCTTATATTCTAGTTTTAGATTTACTATAATCTAATTTGGCTTTGAATATGTGGACAGATAAACTGAGCAATTAAAGATAAATTATGTCTCTAGTGAGTCATATAGATAGTGTTCAGAGAAGAAATTTTCACATTGATTATTTTATTGGGTTGAATGTGAACTTCAGCAACCATTGCCAAATATTATTTTTTACTTTTAACTTTTTTTATTTTTTAATTTTATTTTTGTCTTATTTTTACCTGACTATCTCTTTCGAGTGTGTAAGCAAACAGCTCACAGTACATTAGTGTGGTGGTCAGTAGGAACAATGCAACTCTTAGCATGGCGGTCGGTAGGAAGAATGCCTCTAACATTGCTGACTGATAGGGAGAATGTCACCCTATACAGATCGCCAAAAAGAATATTGCTGTCAGTGGTAACGGACCTAAAGACCCACCCTTCTCATGGGCCATGGAACCTCTAGCAATCTCTGAAGGAAACCTAAGTTTCCTCAGAACCCTAGTTAAGAAACACTGTACTATAATGTGAAGGGAGATAAAATAATTTCAGACAATCTTGAGTCTGATAAGTGTAACAAGATGTGAACATGGGATCACTTTATATTAAAGCACATGTTAGGGAAAATAAAAAAAAATGCAGCTTCTCTTCATTTGACAAGAAAAAGGGTCACTTGACAGTGAAAGCAGATAATAGATGAAACATTTATTTCAGCTATATATTATTTAAAAACAATCAATAAAAAACTTTATACCACCCTCTAGTAAATACAGGACAGGAAAAAGCAGGCCAATGTAGGCAAATTAGGCTCTTCTGTATTACACAGTGTCAACTTAACAGAAGGGACTGTCTGTTCTTGGAATTAGAATATGGGCCTTAACTGTCAACTGTCAATTTTATCCTGAGTTGGGTTGGGATATTTTACAACATCAGGAAGACTGTATTAGGCAAGTATTGAACTTACCGTATTTTTCAGCGTATAAGACGCACTTTTTCTTCCCCAAGACTGGGGGGGAAAAGTGGGTGCGTCCTATACGGCGAATGCAGGTTTAAAAAATAATTAAAACCGGTAACATACTTATACCGATACCACGATCCCGCGTGCTTCTCGTCTTCTCTCCTCTCCTCCTGGCTGCAGCGCGTGTCTCCTCCTTCCTGCAGACCCAGCGAGGAGAAGCCTGCACACGCGATCCCGGAAGCAAGCTGGGAGAGCAAGCGTGCCCCCGCGATCCCGGAAGCAAGCCGGCGGAGAGAAACGGACCGGTAAGTGGGAAGGGATGATCAGCAGGGGATAAATAGGCACAGAGTGGGTGAATTTATCCTCTTCTGATCACTCTGTGCCAATTTATCCCCTTCTGATCGCCCTGTGCCAATTCAACCCCTTCTGATCACTCTGTGCCAATTTATCAGAAGGGGTTGAATTGGCACAGGGTGATCAGAAGGGGATAAATTGGCACAGAGTGATCAGAAGGGGATGAATTGGCACAGGGTGATCAGCAGGGGATAAATTGGCACAGGGTGATCAGAAGGGGATAAATTGGCACAGGGTGATCAGAAGGGGAATTTAAATTGGCACAGGGTGATCAGAAGGGGAATAATCTTTCAGAATCTTTTTTTTCTAGATTTTCCTCCTTTAAAATTGGGTGCGTCTTATATGCCGGAGCGTCTTATACGCCGAAAAATACGGTACTTGATGGAAGACTGCAATAATCAAAAGACATGGAAAATAGCAGGAGAAAAAGAGGAAATTTCCCTTATTGATTTTGCTGAGGTTGTGGATTTTTTCCAGAAAATCTAAACAATACTTATCAAAAGAGCTTTGTGTGTAATTGAATACTGAAGTTATTGTGGAGAATTATTCCCTGTGCAGCAGAGGTTGAAGAAAACAAGGTATCAATGGGGATGTTTCCCAAAAAAAAGATTTCCCTGGAATTTCCTTGAAAGTCGGTTTATATATGTGTTAGCAGTCTATAAAATATACTTTATTATTATGTTGGGTTCATCTCTACAAATGGGTTTATGACACACCCATTTGTAGAGATGAAAACTGAAATTGGCAGAATTGTTCCTTGTCATGCTGGTTTTAAAACATGATTTTCACCCAAGGGAACAATAATTTTTACATTATCACAGACATCTCTATGTGTAAAAACATAAAAATCAAGGTGTGGTTTAAAGAACATTTATTTTAGGAGTCACATTGAGACAAGACCAATGTATATGCAATAATTAAAGTAATTTCAAATGTCAATTAAGGAACGCAGTAATGTATTTATTCAATGTACATCAACATACATTTTAACCAAGTTGATATTGGTCACAGTAGTGGAAGATAAACTAATTTACCTGGTGTTACAGCAGCTATCTGTGTTTCTATACAGTTAAGAAAGTTAACAATTTAACCTATGGTAAATAACATGAACCAATATTTAAGGGTTCTGGTCATCTTTGTCACATTTCAGCATTACTTTAACACCTAAACCTTTCTTTGTTGCTTCAAATGCATCCAAAGCCTTTTCTAAAGAAAAGCGATGTGTAACCAGTGGAGCCACATTTACTCGTTTAGAAGCCAACATGGAGATAGCCATTGGCCACCTGTAAGGGAGACAAAATAATTCAACTACAGCACTCTGTTTCATTAGGAAGTCACATATAACTTGCCAGTGAACATTTTAAGCTCTATTACTTCTACTTACGTGTTACAATATCGAAATATTCCTCGGATGTCAACCTCTCTCACTGCTGCATTTACAATTGGAACATTGACCATTGCAGGCCCCAGACCAACAAGAATTAAAGTCCCACCAGAGCGTGTTGCCTATGAAGAAGAAAAGACAAATAAAAGTTTTTTTGTTTGATATGTTAACCAATTGTATGAAATGGTAAATTATACAATTAAAATTATGGCATGAAAATCCAAACTGCAGCCTTAATTTATTGCTATACAATACTATGCATCATAAAGAAGGAGAGATTACTGAGAAGAATGGAAAAGCCATACAGTGGTTGGTAAGTTACAATAGTTTTATGAGTAATCAAAAAGGTATGAACGCCCTTAGGTTAAAATTTAGCACACCTTGACGTCAGACTAATTCCTATTAAAACATTTTAAAGCTTTAAGATTACAAGACCAAAGCATCACAATTTTCTTCAGAAATAATTACGCAAGTAAGATCTTTTTAGTCTATTCTTATATTAATCAGAATTGTATTAGTTACTGTTTAACTACCCAAGGTGCGTGCGTTCCTCTGAAGAAACAGTGATCTGTTCCAAAAGTAACTATGACAGAAAATCATGTGATAATGTATTAAAACAAAACATTAATACCTTGCATGTCATATTTATCATAAAGCCCCAGGAACACTGGCTTAACAATGAATGTGCAGACTATCAAAACCAGATATACTGTACAGTCAGGACTGAAAATTCAGAACTGGTATAAAAGCAAATCTTCTCTAATCGCTACTAGACACCAAAAAATAAAAAAAAACTCCTCCTAATTCCAGCATAACTGAGTTTCATAGTAAAGCGGTAGCAAGAACATGATCATAAACACAGAGGAAGGGGACCTCTGTCTCTCAAAATTGATTAGTCCAAAAATTTAATTTCCCATCCTATAATGATAACAGGAACCATAAAAACCAGTAAAACCAACCAAGGAATGGAAAACTTGGCAATCAAATGCTAACTGGCCTAGCAAGAAATACCAGAACTGGGGACTGAAACAACTTGATGATGGAAGAGGAAGCCCTAACATCCTTATGAGGATTATCTATGATAACAAAAAGATAATAAAACCTTCTAAAAAAACTTGCAACTGAGCAATAGACTCTCACAGTCCAAAAAACCACATACAGCTAACGTAGGTATTCTCTTAGAGAACTAAAGCCAGACTGAGAGGTGAAATATCCTGGTTGAGGTGAAAGACAAAAAATATGTTAGGTAAAGAAGAAATCTGAGTCTCTATGCAAAAAAAGGATGGTTCCTTTCAGGATGCCAGTTCATACACTGAAGACATTAAAAAAGTTGTTACATAAAATGGATCAGAAGCCCCGTTGGGGTTTAGGCGCAGTGAGCTTGTTAAAGTAAAACCCCTGAATCCACTCTGCCAAGAGAGTCAAGGGAACTGATAAGGTTCGAGGGAGATCTGCTTTAGTGTATGGTGAAAATGTGTAGCCCTAGGACACCAAATCGTTTAGCTAATATTAACAAATGTCCTCACAACTTTGGAAAATGGAGTGCAGGCTTGTGTGAGAATTTAGCAGATGATGAATGCCAGCCCTTAAGAGTAAACTGAAACTAAGCTTGGGGGGTCTATTTTTTGAATTTCTTCTTTGTGGGTGATCTTGCCATAAACTGCATCTTTGATAACAGAATCAAGGGTCAGAATAGGGTAATGGTCAGGATGAACAGCAAGTACGGAGCTTTGGAAAGGGTTTGGTTGGGTCTTTTGGACAGATGAAACTTCTACTGAAATAGTAAGCTTTGTAATGCTAGACACTGCTAAACACAAATTAAACTGGATCATGACAAATATTAAATTAACTTGTACCTTGCAGAACAAGGATAAATTCTATAAAACCTGGGATCCGTGGATAGCCTACACTCAACACTAATCTTTCAGTGGGAACTTTTTCTATTTTTGAATTCCCCATCCCTCCCTGTTCTTGTCTCCCTCCCCCATTAAGTGGTACCTATGTGAGGTATTCACCTCTATTTGCTATGTTTTCTTTAGGTGTTAATATGTTTTGACTTTTTTTTTCTGTTTTGAGGAAATTTTCTGCACACTTGATATTGATATAATAAATGTCTCTTGTTTGTTTAAATTGTTGTAACATTATTTTTCCCTTGCTATGTTTTTTTTATGCTAAAACCATATGTAAGCAGTGATATTTCATAAATCTGTGGAATACTTGTTCTATCATATTTTTGTATGTCTACAATGTAACTGCTGTAATTTATTTCTGAAAATTTTCAATAAAACCTTTGAAATACAAAATAAATCAACTGTAAGCACTTTGCAGAAGCCAATCTTTTTTCAGGGGGTATCTAATCCAATATCACTGGCAGCAGTGCTGGTAGAAGAAACAGGCTGATGCTTTAGATGCAGAATGGTGAGCACTGCATCAATGAAAGGTCAACATATTACTCTTTAATTAAGTAATAATAGCTGCAGACGATGAATCCACAGGGGCAAGTTCAATAGTGAGGGACTGTAGCAACTGAAAATCAGACAAGGGTGAATGTTGGGTAAATCTTGTACAAATAGAACTGTAGGAAACTTTTTCATAGAAGAATTGATGGTATACCAGAACAGGAGCTTTTAATATTAGACAGTAAAATAATGATGGAATAAGAAACCAGGCAGAGGAAACAGGGTTCAAATTAATGTGTAAATGAGAATATTTTTTTTTAGGTCCCAGCAACTGTTACTTACTTCTGTTTATTTATTTAAATTCAATGAAAACCCAGGAAGGTTGTGAAAGTGATTAAAATCGTTACCTTTTAAGTTTCAAATGAAAGTTCAAATGGGAAAATTTCTCTACTTGTTTTTAGAAAACAACTGTTTGCAGAATTACATTCATAAGTGTCTGATTTACTTACATAGATTCCTGTCTGAATACAGGATTCAGCCCCGGTGCACTCTATGGTAATTTCTGGCATACATCCAAGCAATTCTTTAACCTTCCGAGCTGTCTTTTCAGGAGTCTGATTAGTGACTTGAATAAGAAAATCTGCTCCAACTTCTTTGGCTTTTTCCAGCCGGGATGGAGATAAATCTAAAGGGAAATAAACTTTTCAGGAAATGTGTAGGCAAGCAGCTAAGCAGACTGTTCAAGTACTTGTCAAGGCACCTCTGAAATGGTATGGTTCCCAGTTTAAATCTATCCCCAAATATGGGACATATGTAGCAATGCACAAACTGAGAGCAAATTAACCTAAACCTCCTTCCTTATAGTGTACTAATCTAGATACCACTGACATCAAATGTTCACAATTATTTAATTGTACCTATAGCATTACAAAAAGAGCAAGCCCGTTGTTATTAGCAAACACCTTTTACTGCACAGTCCAGTAAAAAGCCAATTATTCATGGCATAGAACAATATTATAGGGATCAAATAAGGCATTAAAACAAAGGCAGATTAAAGTACAATGTACTAAACTTTGTGTAAAACAGTTATTGTATATCAGCATCTGAGGGGTTCTTTTATATCTGCTACTCTTACATTTTATTTAATATGGGGCATTGAAAACATAAGGGGCTATAGTATGGAATAACTATTCAAATGAAAAAGTGTTACTAACATACAACATGCAGTTTATGATTTGCAGGTTTACACCACATATAGTCAATAGCCTAACAACTGGATTGGACCATCAAACAAAGCAGGTAAAGTCTTCAAAAACAGTTATTCACATGTCTCGTTCTGTTACAAATCTTAAACAGGATACATATTTTTTTTTTTTTTTTTTTAATTTGTGACTAAATGAGACCTATAAAATACATTCTGCCTAAACAAAATCCGAATAAAATAATACTTGACTGTGCTATATAATTGGTTCAGTTACTGGGCTTTTTATTTCTAATCACCATTACCTGTATGGCCATGCTTTCTCATTTACTAATTCTGTTGCATTTTAAGGCAACACTAAACAAGGGCAGTAATTCAGAATTATTACAAGGTTTACATAGTATACATTAGTAAACACAGCCCAGAGAAACTTGTAGGAAAAGTGTTACGAGTGCATGTAACAACAACAAATACCAAGTATATGGTGGTATAATGCTCACTTGATCTGCAAAGCATACAAAAAATAGTTAAGATAAATACAAATCTCATTGGTCCTAATGAAAGTACAGTGGAGCCTGGCTTTGTCATCCTTTCAGTCCACTAATAACTCCTCCTGTCCACCTAAAACCCAGGAGTCAAACAAGGCAAGAATAGAAGCAAAATGTACAAAGAAGCTGTAAATCTTCCTATTTGCTCCTCTCCTCCCTTACCCTGCGCCCCTTTAGGTACTGCCACAAATAATGTACTAATGTATTGGTAATGTAAGGGTAGGGTCTGACGTCTTTGGGATCGAGCTATCCTGTATGGCTCCTTGCACCTGGCACCTTGCCTGGTCACTCACATCACAGCACTGGTTCTTAAAGTGCCAGTGTCTACAGTTTTGACAGCAGGCAGTAATGAGCAGAATACATACTGCTCACTACTGCCCTCATTCATACTCTATGGGGCTGCCACCGAGAAAAGCTACATGTAGCGTCTTCCCAGAGGCAGCGGTTCTATGTATTGAGGAATTGGTAACAATTGGTAACAGTACCGCAACCCAAAGGCCAGAGTGAATATAGCCTTAGTTATGATAACAGAAAACATTGAGTAAAGGCCATTACTGGCTACGTCAATTTAAGCAGAAAGCCCTAAAAAAGCAAAATGAAAGAACGCATTTTCCACAAGTGTTCAATATAACATTTACTATAAGAGGATATCCATTGGTGTGTGAAAATATTTATTTGCAAATAAAAGAAGCCAGCCACTGTATGTATATAAACATGACTAATACAGCTATAAAACATTTTTTTCTGTGTTTCCCCATTGCGATTCAATGAAGTTGTTTTGACATCAGTGAAGAGTAATTATTCTACAGCCTGAACTGTAATACCTCACACTCTGTTGTAATCCTGAACTTAATAGTCCATAAAATATGGCTTTTACAGAAAATGTGAAAGGCAAAGTTCACTCTTGTAATTTTAAGCCTAACTGGACAGAAAGGCCCAAAAACAAAGAGCAACTGAAAGCCACTGCAGTAAAGGCCTGGCAGAGCATTACAAAGGAGGAAACCCAGCATCTGGTGATGTCCATGAGTTCAAGACTACAGACTGTCATTGCCAGCAAAAGGTTTTCAACCAAGTATTTGAAATGAACATTTTATTTTCAGCTTTTTAATTTGTCCAATTACTTTTGAGCCCCTGAAATGAAGTGATTGTGTAAAAAAAGGCTTTAGTTCCTCACATTCTATGCAATCTTTTTGTTCAACCTACTGCATCTGAGTTGTTTCATTTAAAATTTATTGTAGTAATGCACAGAAACAAAAAAAGTTTGTCTCTGTCCAAAAATTTATTGACCTGCTAGATTTGTAATGAGTTTTGCAGAACAAGGTCCATCAGGGAAAAAAAAATAATTAATAACACTGTTGACATAAATAAAACAATTTCCACTCTACTTGCTTCTACCCAAGTTACGTCTCAATAGGGAAGACCCTTCTGCACTTATTGGCACTATGATATTCACACCTTTAAGAGAAGGTAACTGGTCTCAGGTATTCCACCAAGTTAAGTAGCTGGAATCTGCTCCTGGTAATATTACCCAAGTCTTCTGAACTGATAAAAGTGGACATTTCACTGACAGATAATGTAGCCTGCTATTTCTGAACTCAATCCAAATATTGCTGATTGCCTGTATGTAATGATATTCTTTTAGTTTCAGTGGTTGCAGTCACACACCTGCTTGGTAAGTGTGGCAATAAGCAACATACCTGTGCTTTATATTCATTCCAAATCATTCTGGGATGATGGGTACACCTACTGAACCAAACTGTATTTTTTACAACTAGTAGCCAGTTACATATTCTCTTTTAGAAAGATCTCTGCTTAACTAACATAACAAATATCTCTGGAGCCCCTCATACAAAAACCATACTTGTGTTAAAATGTTCTCACACGCTCAGCAACATCACATAATTGTCTGCTGTATTCCATTATTACCTAAAGCCAAGGGGTACAAATGTTGCTGATTACCTATTAGACTCTTCAGGCTGTTGAGTTCTGCTCTTCTCTGTAAACCCATGGGCTAGTTACCACTGTCCACAGGATTTAGATCCCATCAATAGGCAAAAGTAATTTGCAAACTTTGTTGTACAAACAGAAACAAACTCACAATCTTTAGATTGATTACCTCCTTTGTAATATGACCAAGTAGTACATTTACTTACCGCTTATTACTACTTTTGAGGCTCCCATCATCTTTGCAACAATCAGTGAAACCAGCCCAATAGGTCCTGGGACATAAGATTGGATATTTGCATTAGATTATGAAAATTAGTAAAAAAAAAATACGTTGCAACAAAAGAAGCAAAAAGCTAAGACAACTGAAAAAAACAACTGCCTAGATCAACTGAATTATTGTGGAACTTAAAAGATTGCTCCTCAGCTAATATAAATACAGGTGATCAGTGTAAAAATATTTACTGTAATAGAGGATAATATTTTGCTATTCTGTTTCTCCACAAGTGGCAATAATTGTTCCAAAAATGTCACTATGCAGTGAAAATCAATTTTATGGAGCCAGTTTTTTCATTGACTAAATATGATTCATGTCCCCCCCCCCCCCCCCCCCCCTTTCCCCTTCACATTGAAACCAGACCCTTCCCAAGACATGAAAACTGGTTGCCCAGCAAAAGGTGGGAACAGTGAGTGGGTGGGACAGGGCCTCTTTGTTACAACTTGCCCTCTGAAAGGTTGTGGGATGTGCAGATTGGTGGGGTAATTTACAGTCTGAAAGAAGAGGGGCCTCTTGCCAATCAAGAAAGGGTTAATTAAAATGTAAATTAACACATCACACACATGACAATATTATTCCTAATTTACCTAATATATACTGCCGCAGAGCCCGTCAATGTCCAACTATGCCCCACAGGGTTACAAATGTAAGTGTTTAGGGATCTTGGGGATGAGTTCCCCTGACATCACTGCCCATATTTGGACTAAGACAAAATAACAGAGATATCACAGAGATATTATTACCCTTATGTGAACTAAGTCCTAATATAGGTTGACTCAACACACATTAATGCTATGTTAATTGTGAACTTCAAAAGTGTATGCATTCAGTAAATTTGTATAAATAAAAAAGTCTGATGTAAAAACTATTTAGCAAATGAATCTCTTATATTTAAATACTTTGCAATATTTTAGAAACGTATATTGACTCTTATGTATTTTACCATTTAACTAAACTTAAAAACATACCCCTGGTAAAAAGAAAACAATATACGTGTCCTTAAGCCATACCTGCACCACATATAAAGACCTTGCTTCCGAGTGTAACCCCAGCTCTTCTGCAAGCATGGATTCCCACAGAGAGAGGTTCTATTAAAGCTCCTTCTTCAAATGTTACATTATCAGGAAGTCTGCAATAAAACAAAGCCATTTTTTAAACAACATATAGCATAATAATACAAATGTGTCTATTTGTAAAATAATAAAAAAGTGCCTTTTCACATACTAGTTTGGCTACTTAAAAACTATTGGATGAGAAGCACCATTTTGGAGTGTTTTTGCCATATATAAATTCATATGTGGTAAACTAAATCAGACCTATCTTCATATTGAACTAATGAGCTAGAACATTGGACACAATCAGAATCTAACAACATACACACAATAAAAGTCTTATAACAGCAAGCCATGTCTATCAGGAAGTCATTCTGCAACCTTTTATCATCTTAGACCTTATGATACTCCCATAAAGTCTAAAAAAGTGTATACCAAATTTAGTGCTTAGCATACTGTGCAGACTATTTATAATACACCCCTAGCTGCCCTCTTTCCTCTTGTAGTCACTTGCTAATGACTTCCTCCCTCATAGCCTCATTACACGCATGGCTCTAAGATTTCTCTACTGCTGCCGCCACTCTCTGGAACTCTCTTTGCTCATCCAATTAAGCTTGCTCCTACTTTTTTATTCTGCACATTTGAATAAGCCACTAAAACCCACCCACTCGAGTACACATCCTCTTCTGTCTTCTAACGGTCACTACTTAGCCACCATTCCATAACCCCCCACTATTGTGTCCTCCCCCCCCCACACACACACACACACACACACACACCACCTATTAAATTGTATGCTCCTTGGGCAGGAACCTCTCCCCTTCCTGTGTTGTGTATGTATGTATGTGTTTGTATTTGTCATTTGCAACACCTTTAATGTACAGCTCTGCATATTGTGTTGGCACAAATAGTTTAATAAAAAAAGATCAATAATAATTCAGCTACATTCTTTAGTGTGGAATCTTTTGAGTCCATGTGTTTTAACTAGCAGTGATAGATTATAACCAATAAATGTTGTTGGATTTTAAATTCACTATTTTGTAAGTAGAGCTCCATATAGGTCTGGTTTATGCAGCTAATCTTTTGAAGGAACTTAACATGCTAAATGTTTCCACAAAAGCATTATACCTGACAGTAGCCTATAAGGGGTTTATTCAAAGACAAGACAGAAGTATTTAAAGTGTTCATTTAGGTACAAGCTACCATCCTGCTGGTGGTACATGATTAATGTGTATTTAAATGTTTGTTTGACTTTGATGCACATTGAAAATATAAATATGTGTAGATGAGAACATGGGGATGTCAGCTGTAACTAAAATGTTAGAGCTTAGCAGTAAATGGCAAAAAAAATAAATGTTTTACTAACACTAGAATGTGTTCTGCAAATATACAGTTCTCTATATGTGAGTGATCCATTTAGGTCTTAACAATGACAATAGAAGACATCAACAGGAACTGCAAACATGATGAATTTGCCTACTTATAGCAGAAGCTTGCATTATGTGTGTAGTATCTACACAAGTTTCCATCATCTGGTGGTGTAGCACAAAAGAAAATGGTCGGAGACAAGTTATAGCGACCAGTTTTGCAGAATTCATCAGTTTCTCTTGGAACCCCTGGTTCAATAGCAACTCGATCACCTGCAAAGATCAAGCCAAATCAGTTCATCCTTCTCTTAAAGTATAAGCAAAGACATTTTTTATTTAGATGTGGATAGAGTGGTACAGGACATGAAGTGAAGAGATATTCAACCAGTAAGGCACAAACGGGAAAAAAAACTGGCCAAAGCTTATTTACTTTATACAAAAATGAGAAAAGGTTCTGGCTCTAGTCATACATTTGGAATGTCACAGTTTGGGTCAGACATTTGATTGTTAAAATCATTTTATGTCTTTGGACATTACTAACCAATTCTTTTATTGGTAGTCCTATGACGACAATGTTACACCACGATAACTGTTCTGAAACTGCAAAAAGTGTTTAGTTTACACATATGAACCACCCCTCAGACCCACCCATTACTAAAACAATCAGATCTATCTCTACTAAATGGTAAAAAGGTTCACCACAATGATTTTACTGCTTCACCAAGTAGCTGGCAGTAATCTGAATTATAGTCAGTCAAATAAATGGAATCACAGGGACTCAGCTTTTATTGGCTGTTTTCAGGTTTTATTAGCAGCAAAAAATTATAAGGTAAAAAATGTATTAGCTGCAACAAATTTGCTTGTGTGATATAGCCTATAAAATGTACCAGTTAACTTGTGGAAATTGTTCAAGGATTTAAAACAAAAATAAATAAATGTCATGTTCGTTTACCAGGCTTGAGATGAGTAACTGATGATCCCACTTTAATCACTGTTCCAGAAGCTTCATGTCCAAGAACCATGGGTTTTTTTACAATGAAATCTCCAATACGTCCATGCTGCCAGTAATGAACATCTGAACCACATATTCCAACTGAATGCATTTTCAGCAGCACCTCTGTCAAAGAAGATTACTGATAATATATAATAATGATAAACCGTGAATTCTCTATAATTAGTATATTCTGTTTTTAATGCAGTCTGTCATATAAGGTGGTGTATAGCTTTCTGTCTTCAACAAAGCTCATCTGAAAGAGTAAATTACTATAAAAAGTAGGTCATAGTTTAATAATGTAATATACAATAGACCATATCTACTAAATTTATGACATCTCTATAAAATTTTTGACTAGGAAAACAGGAACCAACAAAAAAACGAACACGATTTTATTAGTATAAAAGTACTATAGTAGGAGATCAAAACCAATAGGTAGGACACGGGAGATGGGGAGGGTTGAGAAAGAGGCAAGGTGACCGTGTCTTTCTAAAAATTGAGTTTGAGACCCATATAGTTATCAAAAGGCAACATAGTTCATATTAGTCTGAGACATTTTAGTTAGATTCTGAAAAGAACTAAGAAAAGAAAACAGCTCTCCATTTGATCAAAACAAAATTTTGTAAGTGCAGACATTTCATACTATTTACTAATATGGCTGGTCTGCAATCACTGTAACCTATATTGACTAAACAATATTTAGAAGAAATATTATCTTTCAACACCTTCAGGAAATGTCACAAAAAAAAATCTGAGTTCTTTTGTGTAGATAAAGATTTTGACATCATTTCACTAATGACAACTGGTGTGACTGATGTCACAGAATGGGGAGGAATATAGTAAACAATGGGTCTGATTTCCAAAGTTTTTCAAGACTGGAGAAGGTAATCCACCCTGTTATCCATGTGATCCCACAAACCTGAAACAGATTTTTAAAAAATAACTTGTTATTAGGTTGCAAATGTTTTCAATCCTGGATCACAACTCCAATTTTATAGATCTTTTAGAAACCCTTACAATTTGTTTTAAAGAAGATTTCAGGTTTGTTGGATAACCTGGATTCTCCCATGTTGGTCTATCTTCTCCAGTCTGATAAATTAGCCGACATGGCTGTGCTATTTACAGTCTATTGAATGATTGCCTGACATGCATTGATTAGTAGATGGCAGCAAGAAAGTTTGAAAGGAGGAAATAACTTATGAATGTCTAATTTAAGCAAACTTGTGTTTCTACAACTAATCTAAATGACCACTAAATATTACACTAAATGACCACAAAGTGAGCAGAATACCATATATACTGAATAAAAAGACAGAAAGGAGAGGTCAGGGTCCATAGATAATCTTGAATGCATTTAAATATAAATGTAATTGAAGGTGACTGTAAACATCTACAGCTTTTAATTCTGTGAACTATTAAAGGTCAACAACATATCATGCAATATCTCAGTTCTGCATGGACAATCACATTTGTATTGCCATTTTCTCCCTTTGTGCCACTGCCAAAGCTTCAGATCTGCAATCTAATCATAGTGGCCAAAATAAAACTAAAAAATTATGACATATTTCTATGCTGGAATACACCACATGGAGACCACAGAGGAGGACTAGGCAAGGCCATTAACATTTATTCCGATTACAGTATAGCAGCAGTGTCAGCACACAGCATACAGTATAGCAGAAGTCATCTGACTTCAGAAATTTAAGAGATCTCTCTATTTCTGGCAGTATTAACATGTATTTCTATCCAGTGCCTTTATATGTGCCATATGTCCTATGTTATGACAAATCAAGTCAACAGTTGTAATAGCAATGGTCACCTTGTTTTAAACAAAATTTGCAGGCTAGGGGCTTTGCTATAAAAGTCAATTGTAGTAGATGATTCATATTTTTTAACCATTATGAGCTGCTTGTATGCTGTACTTTGGTTTTATTATTTACCACAGGCTGGCTTGATGGAATAAGATGCACTAGAAAATAATATGAAAACAAATTCTGAAGAATCTTTACTGTTTTAAGTGCAATTTTTTATAATACTCATAGGCATAAGACATTTAAAGATCTAGCAATGTTTCTGAGATCCCACTGTCAAAAAGACAGAACTGTAATAGCATTATTATCAAGTTAACTGATGCACACTGGTAGAAAAAAGTATAGTATTGCAATAACAATAACGTATGTATATCCCTAATATTACACTGCTAAAGACAACCTCAAAGACTAAGATTTTCCTTGTATTAAATGCTAAAGAATTTTTATATTGTTTTCAGCTGTCTAGAATCATCCTATAGATAGGTTAACCAACACAATCCCCTGCGGCATGTTCTAGATGAAGAGGAATACAGTACTTTAGTTAGCTATTTTGGCTGATATCAGTGATGACCTCCTGCATATATAAAAGCACACTGAAAAGCAATTACTGCTGTTGAAAAAAAGGCGAATTAATAAACTAGATCTATTTAATAGTATAGGGTAATAATTTACTTACCATTTGGGCCAGGTTCAGGAACTGGACGATTTTCCTGAGAAAAAATAATCCAGAAAATGTTTAAATAATACGTAACAATAATTTAAACTTACTTTGTCTAAACAGAGAGCCACACTGACTCACACAAATGAACCAACCACCACAAAAAGTGTTAACTTAGAAACTAGTGCAGCACATGGAGGCCAATTCATCAAGCCAAATCGGAAGCTCGCGTACGCGCAATACGGAATGTGTGTGTGTAAAATCCTCAATTTTTTTTTTGAATAGCTGTTTACTGGTGTACAAGGATCAGATCAATAAATGATTATAGAATAGCAAACTGGAAAAACAAACAGCCAAATTTCATGGACTGCCCATCCCCAATTGCATGTTAGTTTTTAGCACCTGTGCACATATTGATGAGCATTTGTTGTTGTCTAACTTGCTTTTTTTCTTGATCTTAAATTTTTTTTTTTTCAAGGAGGGGCTGTTGTTTTGTTTGTTAGCCTAATCCGTGTTGCTACATTGGATACTTTGCCACATTTGATACTTTGCTTACCATTTAGCACAATAGATGGTTTTGTTTTTTCAACTTTTAATGTTTCAATGTCCATTTTGCAATTAAGAAGTCAATGTTAATGCTATAGTATTGTGTTTGTGTTTCATTTCAATAATATGTCTTTATTACCACCTTAAAATGTTTTTCCTGCATTAATTTTTTCTAATCCAATTTTCCACTCTTGATAGGTCAAAATTGCATATTGGTTTGGTAAGTATTTTTGGAATGCAAAATTTGTTGGGCCATTTTTGAACTAATTTGGCTTTATATGGAAGTGTGGGTTTACATGTGTTTTTTTTTTTTTATTTTGTCATGTAAATTTAGTGGTGTCTTGTGTTCTCTATATTTTATTGTGACCTTTTAGCAAATGTGTTTATTTTGAATAAAGTTTTTTATTTTGTAGCTGTTTGTTTTTTGGGGGGTTTTATGTGATCTCTTTTACAATGTCCCAGGACCTAGAATTTTAAAAATTCAATTATGCTTGTTTTTAAGCAGTTCCCTTCTATGATTTGTTTGACTTGCTAAAAACAGCACAATTGGCCTATTAAAACTCAATTTGATGTGCATAGTGCATTGTGTGCCAAACCTTATGAGTGTGATGCGCATTGTTGTGTGCCAAGGCGTAACAGCTATGTGCGTCTGAACTGTGTGAACTGTGTTTTATCAGTTGAAAAATTTTGGATCCTGGAAAAGGATCCTCATTCCGGTAAGTTTTTTCTTTTTAGGTGTATATTGTTTGTTTTGCTTCATGTGCACTAATGTGTGCACAAAGTGCATTTGTGCCTGGATATTTTAGATACTAGTACTATTTGTTTTATGTACACACCTAAATAATGCACAGCCTCCAGTATTTAACCACCCGGACGGTTAACCCGACCTTGGTTCGGGGTAAGTAAACTTGCTACGATCGTTTACCCCGAACCAAGGTCGGGGTAGCTAAAAGTATAAACGTGCATTACAGTGCGATCGATTGTCATACAACATTGTATGACAATCGGATTACAACTGAAAAAAAATACTTACCTTGTCCCCGCAGCTCCTCCGGAGATGTCTTCTCTGTTCAGTCTTCTCCCGGCGAGTGCAGTGACGATCTCCGGGGTAACGTCACTGCATGCATCGGTGCGGGCGTGAGGCGGGGCAGGAAATTCAAATCACTTTGTATTGAACTCAATACAAAAAAGCTGTATTGAGTCCAATACAAAGAAATCTTTATATAATATATATATATATAACTGTAATATATATATATATATTATATAAGATACTATACAGTTACATTACATTATACACTATTTTTTTTTTTTTATGTTTTATAAAAAAATGTTTTATTAAATTTATAAAATTTTGGACATATTTCGGTGAGTTATTCGGTAATTCGGTGAATTATAACTAATTATTGAGTAATTCGGTGAATTATAGCCTACAATCCAAAATAATTTTCCATGCAAAAAATGTAAAACTTTTTGCATGGAAGTACGGAAGTTCGGAAAGAATTAGAACACCCGGCGTTCGCGTACACGTCCCTCGGCGATTCCTGATGATGTCAGTGCATGCACCTGTCGACGGGGGTCGTAGCGGGAAATTCAAATATTTTGTATTGGATTCAAAACAAAGTCCTGTATCCAATCCAATACAAAATATATTTATGTGGTTTTGTCTATAGGTATGTGACAGACTCTGTTTTAAAAAAATTTACCACACTAGGGAAGTGTTAGAAAAATATATTACTCAACAGTATACTGATAGTATATTGCATTTTCAGTATTTTTGATTTATTTATGTATTCTTGTTTATGCTGATTTTTGTGTTTTTTATTTAATTTTATTAAAAGTAATTTTTTTTTTTTTACATGATTGTGTGTTTCAAACTTTTTTTTATATTCATGATATCTACTAGACCCTTGTTCGGACATATTTCTGTAAGTTACAGGTCTAAAATTTAAAAAAAAAAAAAATTCATGAAAAACAGTGTACGGCTTTTGGTACAGAAATCTAGACATCAGTGAAATACCCGGGTGGTTAATGAGCAAAATTAAGTGGAGCAACAACACAACATCAGTTAATTTCTAAGAGTGCTTGACCCTGCTTGTGAGCTTGGCAATCAATGTGTTTTGATGTTGTGCTTGGCAACCTGGACCTCCTTCCATCACCATCAGGTGTGTTAGAATGAGTATGCAACTCAGCTGGACAACTAATTGACAACCAGTTTGGACAGCAAGTGGAAGTGTGTTTGTATACAATAGGCTAAGATCAGGCAGCGCAGCACAGCACAATGACAACAAACCTAAAACACTACGACAAATAAACAGGGGAGTTGTGTGGCAGCAAAAATTAAAACAAAGAAATAAAAACCATGACAATTTGTTCATGAAAGAAATATGTACATAATACATTCAAATACCAATATGTGACTTTTAGAATGGGACAAAGGAAAACAGGGCGGTCAAGTAGCAGTTTGTAGTGGAAACCATGCAGACAATTGTACTGAATAAACCAGTCCAGTTAAAATAGTAATAATGAAAATGCATATGTATTTATATGCATTTAAATGTATTTTGACCTTTACACACAAGTGAAATCACTAAATGTTTCTTGATACATGTATTAAAACATCTTTGGCAACAATCCTTTTTTCAAATATTTGATTTCTATCAAGCCAAACTACAATGAAATTTTAATCAGATCACAAATGCTTGGTGACATTTTTTTTACATTCATACTATTGTGTGATGACATATTATGAAGTGCTAATTAGTATATATACAGCTTGATCTAAATTTGTTTGCAGTGTTACAAAGCAAACCAAGTATCAAAACAGTGCAACAAATAAATTAATCAATTTTGTGAATGAGAAAAAAGTAACATAGAAATGTAGCACTTACTCAAAAGAAGATGAAGCATTATGGCTGGGTCTACAGGAACGGTTTTAAAAACGCATATAAACGTTTCTACCATGTTTATATGCGTTTTTGTGCACTTTTACAAGCGTTATAAAGCTTAACATTTTATGTACCCCTGCACTCATTCCCCAGGATTGCGTGGTGGAGATCTGGGAGTCTCCTTATTAAAGGGGGCTTCCAGAGTCCAAAGTCCTGCTAAAAACGTTTACAAAAGCCCCCAATGGAAGCTTTCATAAAAAGCTTAAAAACACTTGAAAATGCCTCCATTGAGTTCAATGGAAGTGTTTTCAAGCGTTTTCCCACGTTTATCCAGGGTTTAAATTTTTTAAACGTTGCAAGCAACATTTAAGATAATGCTCAAAAATGTGCCTGAAGGAAATGTCCTGGTGTAGATTAGCCCATGGGAATGCATGGGGACTTCAAACATGCGCTTTAAAAGCTTCAGGTTAAATGCTGGGGAAACAGTCTGTGTAGACTAAGCCTAAAGATTCAAACTGACCTGTAATAGACTGTAGATGCGCACAGAACAGAGAGCAGGTGTGCGCTAATTAAATGCTATGACCTCAGCATTGACAGAGGTTAACAGATCCTCCTAAATCAAACAGCTGCAAACCAATCGCCTTAATTGGCAGATTCTCAATTATCAAGACCGGAATCTGGCTGGCAAGTGAAGGCGAGTGTACTAGCACTCGGCTCTGGTTGCGGAAATACGCTTCGTATATCGGCGCGTAAATATGCACGTCGAGCTTTCGTGTACTCTTTTGGTAAATCAGGCTTAGTGACTCAAGTGGCTAACACTTCACCTTGGAATGCTGAGGACCCAATAATGTTGTAATATTGGCCAGGACACTACCTGTATGGAGATTGCATGTTTTCCTTTAGTTCCTCAAATTGTCCTCTTGAAATTGTAAAACCAAAATGCAGCACTCAGTGTGGTATTAATTTGTGCAAAACTTCTTGAACTTGCAAACCTGTATGACTATAAGACACTGAACATTCCACATTCAATTCCTTTTTTCTTAGCTGATTGTAAAGATTTGCACAACAATATTATGTAAGATTATGTTAACGATGTTTGGTAATGTTTATCTTGGTAGGAGTTTTACTTTAAGAACAACTGTACTTTTAGTCTAAAATCCTCTAATCCACTTCTACCCCTCATGAAATAACAACCCTCCTCCACCCACTGACCCTAGATTCTTACATTTGTAGCAGACCTGCATCCTGTGCAAAGTTTTCTCCTCCTTTGGGCAGAAATCATTTTTGGAGCCGCCCATGTTTTTACTGAGACCTGCAGTCCTACAGACTGGAACTGCATTGCATGAGACCCCATATAAGTTTATGTGGGCTCAGCGCACAGCAGGAGAAAAAGAAAACATTGCACAGAATGCAGCTCTGCCATAGGGGCAGGAATTGCAGATGCAGGGTGTTGGGCCAAGAATAAATTGCCAGGTTTTTACTTCTGATCTGATTTTTGATACAATAAAAAATAAATCAGATCTAAAGTAAATTGGAGGAAAATTCAGAAGATGACCAATTATAAAAGATAAATATCTTGAATTAGATGGTAGTGAATATCGATTAAAAGTACACAAGCTGTATCCTGTGTATAAACAGTTGATAGTTGAGTTCATCTGAACTGAATGTGATCATAATTCCAATCACTCCTTTTGCCTGAAAAACCAAGGGCAGAATACTGTATGTGTGTGGGAACTTTAAACTAAATAACAACAGAATGATAATCGGATCAGTTAGTGATCCAAAATGTGGAAGTTGCACTGCATGTGTGTACTCGTCCTTAGTAAAATCTAGTTCAAAAGGGATAGTGGTGGGTTCAAGGATTTGTGAATGTATGTATTTTGGACTAAGTAGGTACAGGTTACAATCACTGTCAAGTTTTTATTGCCGCCTATATCCCCACTTTGGGAATTTATTACCGGATTTACCAGCGTATAAGACGACTTTTTAACCCCGAAAAATCTGTGCCAAAGTCGGGGGTCGTCCTATACGCCGGGTACCTGCAGCTTGCTTCCCCTTGCTTCATACGTCCGGCGCGGCTGAGTCCCTGCTCTGTGCGGGGAGTATGAAGCAAAGGGAAGCAAGCTGCACACAGAGGAGAACGTGAGCCTGGATTGGCTCTCCAGCAGAGGAGGAGTGTGGAGCGTGCAAGGGGCAGTGTAGGCTGTTACCGCCTCCTGTATCCCTCCCCCAATTACCGGTACTGTACTGTTCCTTCTGTCTCTCAGTTCTCGCACAATAGCGAGATCTGACAGGCAGAATGAACAGTACAATACTGGACGTATAACACGACCCCCAACTGATTGGTTAGAGTGGCCTGCCAATTAATTGGCAGACCATTCTAACCAATCAGTTGGGGGTCGTCTTATACGCCCAGTCGTCCTATACGCCGGAAAATACGGTCCCTCTATTTATCTGGTGATCATTGTCACCTAGACAGTGAAGGGAACCCAACATTTTGTGTTGCCATCAGAGCAATAAATCAGGGAAAGTCTTTCATTATGGACATCTTTACCAAGGAACAATTTTCTGAGATGAAGATTTCTGAGATTTCCTGTTCCATTTTTAGGATAGGGAGTGAAAGTGAATCTTCCAAGTGGGCTGCAGACAGCAAAAATTAATCCCTTCCCGACTGAAAATCATTGTGTAGCCACAGTGATATGATCCTGATCTCTAGGGTTTTTTAGCATGCGTATAGTGGAATTATAGCCATAATTCCCATTATAAAAAAAAGTAGACATGAATATGTTATCATCTGAATAGCAGGAAGTTTGCAGGAGAATGTTTCTTTGGTATGGAGAAAAGAAGATAAACTTCTAAATGCAGGAGAAACAAACCAGCAACAATAATACTGGCTGCTGGCATGACAGCAAAGAAAACATTTCAGGGGTTACCCATATTAGAAAGATAGAGGAAGGCTGATCTCTATAGGATACTTGTATACTAAAACAATTTCTTGATTAGGTCAACACTTTTGCACAGTTACTGCCCTCAAGTAACCTGCAAAAAATGCTATCACCAGATCATTTAATGAGTAATGGTTTAACAAGCTAAAATTCGGGCGAAAATGTTTAATTCTTTTGTCACAATAAAAACAAACCTTAAGTTAAGGTTTATTATCTAAGTCAATATTTAGACATGTCGCCAGTCAATAATTACAACATGTACTAATAAGTAAATCATTTTAACATTACTCCTACCCAGTCTAACACCAGATAGATAACAAGATCATTATTGTGACAAGACTGCAAAAGTTGAACATCAGGAGGTAACTAAATATGTGGATACAGTGCTAATGAAATGTATCTGCCAATTACTAGAAATATGTACAAGGTTCAATATGTTCAAATCTCAAAAAGCAATAAAACCTACACCACTTTACTCCCCCACAACGTTTTACTGTATAGTTTGGCCTTGCAGCAACTTTGTGGAATGTTTACTCACTGGAAGAAAGCATAAAATACTTCAATTTGTAAACTAAATATCTGACATTGGATAATAAAAGAAATTTGTCACAGCATATCTGTGGTACAAAGTCAAAACTTTTATTAGGAAATCACATCACAGTGCAATTAGTACACTGTGATGTCATAATATTAATAAATGTTTGGACTTTGTACCACAGATTCAAGATATGGTGGTGACATTTTTAGTGATATGTTTCAGAGATACCAATTGGCAGGTGGTACAGCAGCCTCAAAATCATTCCATTGTGGTTTGCAATGGGAATATATCAGAGGACTATGGATAAATCACCAATTACTATTTCTTATTATACATATATTCATGGTCAAGTGTGGTATGTTCAATAATATGTATATTTAGCTGAACAAACATATTGCCTATTGTAAGGATGTCATGTATCTTTATGGGGTACAGCATTATATGCTTTCAGTGGCTTTAACTTTTCTTGGCTAAGCATATAAAGGATCAGCAAAGATCTGTGCACCAATCCTTCTACTTTATTGCAAACCTGAAAGAGCTCAGTACTTCTCACATTTACAGCTGTCATATTCTGGCATCCAGAATGTGTGCTGTTTGTACTTGGTTTATATTTTCTAATAGAGCCCTGATGTCTGCATATAGATAACACATCACATTTAAGGTATCACAACATTTGTGACTGAAATAAAGTAAAACTAAATCAAGTCTAGTAAATGCCCCTCTTCCTTTTACAAGCACATCTAGCATATTCTTGGATAAAAAGCATCTGGGAAGCACATATTGGGTATTGCTGCAAAAGTATGATTCATGTGTTGTTATTTATGGTTGAATCTAAATTAATGAACCGTAAAGGTTTTTAAAGTGTCTCTAATGGTCAATTTGATTTGGTTTCCCCACTAGAGAGATTCGCCCTTTTGTTTTTTTTCCTGTGACTTATTACTAAGGCTATGTACATGTTAGAATAATGTTGCTGTAAAACATCTTCCCTGATCATTTCAAGTAACAGTAGGATGAACAAGCGTTGTACAAAAAGCACTGTTCATTTCTATGTGACTTACATCATACATCACTTGTTGTACTTTAGGTTACAGAATACTTTGTTGCTGCATTTTAAAAAGAAATTACAATACTGTCACAGATCAGGGGCAGAGTTCAATGCAATGTAGGTTTTTATTACTGCTTAACCCCGTTCAGGAGATTACTGAACTGACACACAGGAAAAAATTAAAACATTTTCTAGTGCACTGAGATGGTCTAGAAATGTTATAGCCAACTCTCTCGTGTTTCAAAGGAGACTGAATGAAAAATGTATTCCACAAGAAAACACCATGACAAAATGACACAAAAATCTATCATTTAAACTCTAAAGATATTTAAACCCTTTCTCATTCTATCCAATACTATAAAAAAAGAAATAATACATGACATTCTTTTAATAAGGTTAAAGAAACAAGATTTACCAGGCGAAGATCTCCAACTCCATGGACTACAACAGACAAGTTTTCTTCAAACTGAGTTACTGCTGCCATGTTTTATCTTCCTGTCTTCCACAAAATGTGTTCTTATTTTGTTGATAGCAGTGATATTCTTCTCATGTGAGTTCTAGGTTAAAGTTTTACTTTAGCCTTCTGTTTGTCAGGTCTTGTTTTAGATTTTGACCCTGTCTACAAGAGATGGACATTGGTTAGAGCAATTTAGCAATCAGTATTTGCTTAGTCAATTAAAACTCATTTATAACAGCTGTGTATTAATATTTATAGCACATTACCTTTAATGCCAAAAGTCTAGTGGGAAATAAACATAACAAAATACTACTCATCACAAGATATTTACTAAATATATTACAATATAATATTACAGTATATGTACAATTTTGACATTGCAGAAAAAAGTTTATGTATAAAAATGAAAAGTGTTCGCTCTGTGGAATCAGTAAGACAATAAATTACTCAAGTTTATTTTTCTACTTTTGTTAACCTCCCTGGTGGTCTGATTATAAAAGTATTTTTAAATGTCAAAGCGGTAGATTTAAAAATACCTAATATTTAAAATTTCCCGCCTGGTACCACTCGCACGTCCCATGCCCGCCTGGCATCTGCGCCCCCTGGCCAGGCAGGCATCGCTGGAGGACTCCGCAGGCACAGCTGGAGGACACTGCAGGTAAGCTTTCTAATCCCATTTAAAATTCTACCCTGAGTGTAGCTCCGGGCTAGCGCTTTTGGTACTGAAAATTAAGCCTGAACCACATTCGGGAATACCGCCAGGGAGGTTAATAGATGTAGATAATTGTTTCCATATAAATTCCTTTATCTTTCGCCTACCTAATGTTAGCAAAACATGTGCAATTAAAGTGAACTTTTAAAAAATCCACGATCAGGCAGGTGTTTATTGCAGAAAGTATCGGGACCTGTTTGTACCAGCCTGATCAGAAAGAGAACTCCAAAGGCTGCTACAGTAACTACATATGGTTAGAATTCCCATTATATGGGACGTCATATAAAGGTCTCATACTAAATGAAGGTTGGGCTGTATAGATAGAAGTATATAACAGAATATGGTGAAATGTATAAACATGGAACTGTATAGTGACACTGAACCGTCACTGTCACTGTCAGAACAAACCTGTAGAGCAGAGAGCAGAATTTTACTTTACTGCTCTCCATCGGCCTGTTCGATTAAACTTTGCTGTGTGTAGAAAAAATTCAGACATCAACCCTATTCCACATTTGCCCTTTTTACCCCCTAACAGGGTCACTTTAAAGTATTTACATATCCTGACTAGTCTCAAAAAGTTAGAGTTGATACCAACATCAGATGTGTGTTTCGACTAGAAGGCTGGCAGACTGACTTTCCTACTACTATATAGTGTACAGCGCTGCATAGTATATTGGCACTTCATAAATAAAGGTAATAATAACACAGAAAGAGGGCTGTATTGGAGTATCTGCGTCACTACCTGCTTAATCTGGAAATTTCTTATTGGTTGAAAATCTGCAAAAGTGAAGAAATTGCAGTTAACTGTCCAGTGTGCAAAGCTGGGTTAGTGTTCCCCTGCACCGAGAAACAATGAAACCTGGATAGTGGATTAAGGAGAATATTTACAAAAACGAAAAATCTTGCAGGATGGGTTAGAGCAGAGGTCAGCAAATGTTTTTGGCTACTAGTCCCGCGCTGATGGCTCCGCCCCCACCAGGAACCCCCCTGCAGGGAAAACCCCACTCCTCCACAATGCATACGGAGGAGAGGGAACGCCCCAGAAAGGAAATCCTTCTCCTCCAGAGCCGCAGGTTGCCAACCCCTGCCAGCCGGATCGACCAGGGGACGGACTACTGGCTAGGCCATATCTGGCCTAAAGGCTGGAGTTTGCCGACCCCTTGGTTAGAGTAAAAGGGGTAGGGAAGGTTATGATTTGGCCAGAGATTACTTTTTATAACTGACACAAAAACAGCAAAACGTTTATAACTGAACTTAACTCGCTATGGTGTCATATATAATGTGTAACCCTGAAAGTTTAGAAGGAAACGCAAGGAATATGTCATTTTCCATACACTGTGACACTCCCTTTCATAAAAAAGCCACAAGCCCAGACACACTCCAGTATCCAGGATTTTTTAGAATCTATTTGCCACAGTGCTGCCCTTAAGGTGGGCCTAAACTCAAAATGTTTACTTTACATAAAAGGGTAGACAACCGTTTTTTTCAAAATAAAAATTGTACAACACCCTTAGAAAAAAAGGGGGGGTGCAGCTCCTCCCCCTTTCTGTCTTAATCACTGCGGTTCTGTGGGATCTGTAGGTTTAAAGGTAAGTGTGTTTCCTTTATTTTAGGTTTACTTCTGCTTTAATATGAAGGGTGAAGCCACAAGGTGTACTGCCCACTTTCAGACTATAGCTTTAAAGTGGATCTAAACTAAAAATTGTATACATTCATAAAAGGGGGTGGGGATTGAAAACAGGACAGCGAATAAACATAAGGTGACAGACTTCACTTTTTAAAAAAAAAAGTGAAGCCCCTTCCCTTTCTGTCCTTATCGCTGCCGCAATAGAGACAGAATGGGAGCGCAGAGCCTCCTGGGATAATCACGCTGTTTTTTTCTGCTGATCTCACATATGCGCAGTGAGATTGGCACTCTTTTTCCATAGGGGAAAGAAGATGGCTGCGCTCAGCACGTCAAAGATGGATAAACCGGACGGCGCGGATCTGAGGTCAAAGGTAAAGGTAAGTGAACTTTTTTTTTTTTAATTTAGTTCTGCTTTAGGCAATAATTATCCATATTGAAAGGCCGTCCGTCTTTTCATAGGAATATATATATATATATATATATATATATATATTTTTTTTATTATATGGTCCTTGCCTGCAAGCTGTGCAGCTTGTACACTGAGGGAGCATGCTGCAAGTTATCATCTGAGGCCAGGCTTACAAGTAAGGGTCCCTGCTGTGAACTGTGAAAGTAAGGGGGGAAAGGTATAAAATAGGAAGAGCAATGATGATGGTGAAGATAGAGACTGAGGTGGGGGGAGGATGTCGGTTTGCAGCATGCGGTAACATCACCTCGACTTGCTGTGCACTGGGAAAATAAATACAAACACACCATTTCATCTTTTCCCCTTCTTCTTCTGCCCCAAGAACTATACTGGGTTGTTGATGTTTTTAAACACAATATTTACATAAAATATAACCTAGCAACTAATTTAAATCTGAATACCTCTAGCTCATTTTATCCTAACAATACTATGCTAAATCACAGTCTGCTAACCAGAAAGGAAAAAAGTATTTCATTCAAGCGAATATAGCGACGATTGGTGATTCTTATGATTTTCCCCATCCCGCTGATAACTACATCCCATGAAGTTGGGATCCAGGCCCATAAGTTGTAAATTTTTTTTACATTATCCCATAAGGGGCTATCTAATACAAAAACAAACAACACTGCAGTAAACTACATAGTGCTTCTCCGACGTATTCACAACCTTATGATCACTTTGCATGGACTTTTCGAAGTGATAATTCTACAGCAAAAAATCCAAAAAAATAGATTCCACAAGTGATCTAATGACCAGAAGCAACCAATGAGCTAAAGTAGAAAATGATTGGAAAACTCATGCATAGAAAACAATTGTATTCATAATCTTCATGTACAACTGAGAAAGATCAGAATCTAAGACAATTATACATTTTACACTATGCACAAATTTAAATATACGTTAAGTACAACATTAGGATATGTTTTCCTGCGATCAGATTACTGGCAGTGACATTATGAGAATCCCATCACTTATTTACTGAGAAGCTCATTCATTCTTGTGATTACCACCATCATTACCTATCAAATCACATCAAGGAACGATCTTACAATGAGCTGCTTACATTGTTTTTATGATATGTGGGCTGCATATCCTTGAATGTCTAACATTAGTAGAACCTAAAGGGCACAAATAAGTCATTTTACATCATTTACATTTGTTAGGATGAATTCAGTAATTGAAGTAAATTAACAGAAAATTCATTAAGATTTCTGCACATTGCAAGAACTTACTACTCCATACCAGATAGTACTTTATTTCCCAATACCAGAACTTTCTGCATGCATGGTCACCACTAGCAACTGCAGCTATTATTATTGTCATATAAGCTGCAATGCTTCCCACAGTGACTGCAAGCTCCATGCAACGTGCACACCGTGTAGTCACTCCATTATCTGCACGAGGCTTGCTATGCAAATACATTAATTGCTACATATTATGACATAAATCTTCTCAGCAACTCTTCCCGCATTCATTTCCCACCCAGTGTACACGGCACGTACACAGCACGTCATACGTGTCCTCCGCAAACCCAAACACAGCCCGCGCTCACCTACTGCTCACCCCGACCCTTCCTTTATTTCCTCACCGTGCACTGCGCCCTGGCTGCCGGCCAAGGGTTTTTTTTTTTTTTTTTTTTTTTTTTTTTATATATATATATACACGTGTGCTATTCACACATTATTATTATTATTATTATTATTATTATTAATAATATTACTACTAATAATAATATTATTACTATTAATATTATGACTATTTTTATCTGAAAGAACCAGCATTTGCAAATTCGATATTTGACATACGGTACCGTTTACCTATAAACAGAGTCATCTATTGCAGCTAAAGTTGCTTTTTTATAGGGGCCTTTTTTTATTATTATTATCACCCACATTGAACATTATTTTTATTCTCTGAAATATTATTATTATTATTATTATTAATAATAATAACAATAATATTCAGGATTTATATAGCGCAAACATATTACGCAGCGCTGTACATTAAATAGGGGTTGCAAATGACAGATACAGACAGTGGAGGTGAGGAGGAGAGGACCCTGCCCCGAAGAGCTTACAATCTAGAAGGTAGGGGAATTAACACACAATAGGAGGGGAGATTGGAGGGAAATATCAATTCTTTTTATTAGTTCTGATGGTTAGCCACCTAAAGGTAATTTGTAAAAATGTCATGCCTTGGAATCTGTAGGACGCATTGCTGTGCTATAAAATATATTGCTATACATCCAGCATGTAGGTATGGGTACAGATAGGAGCTAACATACCACATAGTGTGCCATAAAGAAACAAATTCAACATAAACCTGTTCTACCTACTGTGTACCTTTCAGGTAAATCAGGTACTGTATATATGTAAGAGATGATGTTCCCCTTCCAGTAGTCATACCCTTACATTGTAGCATTCCTTGGTTAACAGGGTGAGTCTTTTTTTACACCACTGCTGTAGTGATTAACCATCATTTGACCGGAAGCAATTTGGAATTATTCCAAGTTGGACAAACATGGTAATAAGTTCTATAAAAAGCTCTAATTCATACTCTGACCATATATAAAAAAAAATTGGTCTGCAGTTGGACTTTAAATTGGACTCATGTACTCCAATAAATTTACCTTTCATCTACATAATACATTTTTACATGCTGCATATATTTCTTGTATTTTTTTAGAAAACTGCAAATTGAAAGCTCAATAGAAAGCTGATAAACTATTGAAATTCATGACAGATCATCTAGTGCAGGCCACAACCTAAAAATGCAACAAATTGTGTGAAGGCCTTTTGTTTTTATTGCAGATGAGATAGGCTTAGTCCCCTGTGCAATAAAGCAAACTTACCTGCCTGTTCACCGTTTTTGAACTAAGCTCGCCACTGTGGATGAAGATGTTGCTGGCGCAGAAATCTTTACCCAGTCATTTACTGGATTAGGAATCTGAAAGGTTATGACCAGAATGATGTAACGACCACCCATGCACATGGAGTTCATTCATTCTCGGTGGCCAGGTACATTATAAGGTTGCAAATGAGCTGGTAAGTTTGTTTTATTGCAGAAGAGTCATAGTATGTCCCTTCTGCAATAAAGAACCTGCCTGCTTGCAATTTTTTTCATGTTTATGTTTAGTTCTGTAAATGATATTAGTATAGAAATAAGTATATACCTATGTAATTTAAGTATATATTACTCAGGCAAACCTACTACTCATCTGTGCTTGGTTTTCCAACTGTGATTGTATGTATCTATTCTATAGAATTATCTTTGACAATCAACATACTCCACCTCAACTCACAAACGATAGTTCTTAATAAACCAACAATATATTGAGAACACATGCCATTTCAACAGCAATTTTTGTTTTATAAACTGTTAATGTGTTATTGTACCAATATTTGTTATTAAGTTTATGTACATCCACTTGTTGGAGTGGAGAAGGACTTATTATATGAAGAAGAAACCCAGCAGTACACCATATATCTCAACATCAAAGCCCTATTGTTTTAGATATGTTAAACGGATCTCCTCCTCTGAGGCTTTTCATTCTCATTGGGCTTAGTTATAGAGGTGGAGTGGAGCAGAACAACAGGAAGATGTGCTACATGCACACAACTGAACAATATAACTTTAAAAGGGTCTGAGTTCTCTGCAATAAACACAAAGAGTAATATTGCCTACTAATGTCACAATCACTATTTCATTAAACCTAACAAAAGGCACATTTTTTAAAGCCTTGATTTATGAATGAAATGAAAAATTAAAAAAAAGTGAAAGCAAGGGAAAGGAGGTGGGAGGTGAAAGGGATAGAGTAGAAAATAGATGGAGTCTGTAAGTAAGAGAAAGAAGAAAGTTATTAATTTCATAGTAAAACACAGTTGCCACAGGTAGACGAAATTGCAGCTAGAATTGGGTTGCTTTGTAAGTGTTTTTTTTTTATGGATAGTTTCTAAACTTTAGTGTTGAGACTATCAAAAATATTGGAACACAAAAAATGTGATCAGCAACAGGTTTTCTTTCTATTAAAGGCTTTTTTAGTGAGTAAGGAAGGCTGCTGCACATACACATACAGATTTAAGTAGTGTATGTAGTAATGAAAGGTCCAGGATCCTGACACTGCTGCATCCCAAGAAACTGCCATCTTCATCGCTGACTCCATGATGAATTTCAAGGTCCACGGCAATCCTCTTCAGCTATTGGATGCGCATGCACAAATGTCACGTTGTCTTCAGAGGTTGGCTTTATATGCGGCAATGCTGTAAATGGAGCAAAATTCTGCACTGCATAGCAGTGTAGAGATGTCACAAAAAGCCACCAGGGCCCTTTAATGGCTTAGGTCTGCATTTATTTTGAATTTACTTCTGTCAAGAGGGACATTTTGCCTTCCTTACCTGTCCTGTAATCTATGCATTGGAAACTAAAATCCTCTATTGAATAGTTGCCAAAAAAACAGATGTTGTGGTGATAACTCAAATATTGCATTTTTCTGCTCTTTTTTTATCTGGTCACAACAGTAAACAGGAAATGAAAATACAAACCAGGGTTCTAACCCCTTACCAGCTCTTTCCAAAAGGGAAAGGTTTTTGCAGTTCAAAACTAAATTCAACAGCAAAATGTTTATATGGTGTATGGTAAAATAACATGTGCAGGAAAATGATGCATTAGGTCATGTCTCTGGCTTTGAGTTTCATGGTGCAAAAAAGAAAAACATTCTTTAGATTTATTTTGCTTTAATTTTAGAACAGATAGGACAACACAGGGAGATCAATCTTTGATTTGGGGCAACACAGCTAAAAGCTAAAACAACAATGTAGATTACCCTATTACTTTTGATGTAAAATTATACCGGTAGTAGTGGATTTAGAAGCCTGAAAAGACATGCTTTTGATGTAAGTGTATCCTATCAAGCCTTGGAGAGCTTTAATAAATCACACTTGCTTTAACTTATAATTAATATTATTTTTTATTATTATTATTAATACCAGTTATATTTTATCATATACAGTATTTAAATAACGCTAACATATTATGCAGCTCTGTACCTTAAAACTTATCACAAATATCAATATATATACTTGTAGTAATCATAGTTCACTAAACTGAAAGTAGAAGCCACAAAGCTGATGTACTAACATTTCAAAACAAGATTAGTTCAATGCAAATTTTTAATTAGTGGATTACAAATAAATAATTGGGCCACATTTTTTTCTTAAATCCTTTAATAATCTTCTTTGGCAGATTTATTTTAATTTCATAAAACAAAGAAAACTAATTATTACCTTGTACAGAGCATGGTGTTTATAACCATAACATTTTTAGCCATTTCACATGAGGATTTCCCCACCTGTCTGAGGAGGAAGAAAATCTATGCATCACAGATTGGGAAAGGCTTTTTTAATTTTATGCATACATCTCATTTCTAAAGGATTTGCAATTAGTTTTCTTTTTGCTGTTGAAAATAAAGTTGATTGCAACATTTTAGCATATATCTAAAACACTTTATCAGTGAACTTTGCAACATAAATAACTATATACTGGACGTTGAAGACTTTCTTGAAAAAAAGTATTACCTTATTGCATTGATATGCTATCATTGATTTATTCACTTATATTTTTAGAGGTAAAACTTTATATTTTAATTTTGTTCACCAGTTTATATGATCACTTTAGCTCCAGACTGTCTATATCAGCCTTTCTCAACATTTGTACACTTGAGGAAGCCTTAAAAAAATTTTCCTGTCGTGTGTAACCCCTCTATATTTTACCAATGCTTTTTGCATTGTGTTCATGCAGCTGGCTCTGCCAAGTTGTGCTTGTCCCAGAACAATGTAATCACCATGGGAGGTCAATCATCCACAGTTCAATCCACAGATTGCTTGGGTTCCGTGGAACCCTAATTGAGAAGGCTGGTCAATGTACAAAAACATAGAAAGACAGCCAAGCTAAAATGTTGTAAATTACTCAGATGAAACTAGTAAACTCAGAACTCTCTCATACGGCCTTGAACCTAAAAGGACATTTGCCTGTTTGCCTAGAATGTACACCCAAGGTGCTAAACATTGCTTACAACTGATAAGGACACATAATTTATTATATTTAGAAAAAAACTAAATGAATCAATACTTTGCCCAAATAATACCAAATGAATCTCTAACTACTCATTGTAAGCTCCTTTCATTGGTTATTGCTTATGCATAAAAGTCTTTGCTGTAGAGGGTCTGCTGCATATTACTTGCATACACAAAGGAAAAAAGGATCCTGTGTCACTGTCTGTATTTGTCTGTCATTTGCAGCCCCAATTTAATGTACAGCGCTGCGTAATATGTTGGTGCTATATAAATCCTTTTTAGTAATATTAATAATAATAATAATAATAAAAGGATGCTGATCCTTCTAAATTTTGCCCAGGCATCTGAACATCAATGACCCTTAGATCTTTAAAGTTTTTCAACAGGATAGGAACAGGAAATATTAATTTGTACTTGTGGCTAAATAGATGACCTCATCGATGTATTAACAGTTGTTCCATGTCAGGAGCTCTTTGAAAACTATTAAAAGGTTTGCATATATTAACAGCTCTGGCACCATTAAAACATTTGGAAATCATTTACTTGGTTTTATATTGTTTTAATGCACTATATTATGAATGATCTGAGAGAATAATTCCTTCTCTTCTTCAGTTATGTTACCACCTAACTGAACCTTTACAAAGATGCAATGAAGCAGTAATGGTGACATGCAATATAAAGCATTTAAACAGGAACACTTCCTGGATGATTCTCGCCCTAAACCCAACTTCACACCCTCATTGTCACCTTCTACCTGCTAGACTCTATGGAGCAAGATCATTTTATACAAATAACGCCACTGCTAGCCCTACTGTATTACTGGAACAAAGATGTCTTCACTTATATCCTCAATACAAACAACATATTTAGTAGTTCATCCAGGAAGGTGAAGCACTGGAATTAAAAAAAGAAAGATAGCTTTTGGTCATTTTACATTATGCAATGCATGATCAAGATTGCACTGTAACTGCTTTACAATTTTAAAGGTATTAGTGGTTATTAATTTACAAAGAACTAATAGTTTAAAGATGTAAAAGTATAATCCTAGGAGGTTGTAGAATATTGGTGGTTAATTTACTTGACAAATTTGGCCTCAAGGGTAGCCTATGACATCAAAAACCATACATGAGCTTTCAGAAACCGAAAACTGTAGCAGATGATCAGAGACTGCAAGCTTGTTGTAGAAGGGGAGAATAGAGACATAGCTATTTTGATCACTTAATGAGGATTTTGAGGGTGTCTGGATTGACCCTCGATTGGTGGGCTGTGGCTCTCGCTGTCCCCCTGTGCTTGCCTCTGCACTGGGTTATAAAGTGTATCCTTTACATTGTAAGAGTAATTGGTTGGTAATTAATGAAAATTGAGATCGTGACATATATCTTTAATTTTTGTATTGAATATGACATGATACATGGCAATAACAGTAATCTCTGTATTGTAGTGATGAGATACATAAAAGTGTTGAATTGTATCCCTGAAGAAGAAGAACTCGTTGGATAAGGAAAGATAAGGAATAATCTCAGCTTTTGTACCACACAAATATTATATGTTTTTAATGTTTAATGGACAATTCTATGGAAAACTTCTTTGTAATAAAGTGTTGAAAATTTTATGGAAAATAACTTGTGAAAGCCCCATTGGTATATTTCCAATTTGTTTCTTTAATGCAGTTTGTAATTGGGGGTGTTGATAGTAATAAATAATTTTGGGATCCTATAAGAAGAAAAAGTACTGGAACCTACTCCTTTACTGCATCCTAATAGACCACTGTCTGCAGGGGCCATGAGGGCCGGACAAGTGCATAAGACACCAAGTGGGCTAGACCTTCTGTCAATTTTTTATTTCAAGAGGCCTTTCGTTCTGCTTGAACTGTTGTTATTTGGTCAAACTGCTTTTATATATGAGTGCGAGCAGAAAACAATCCCAGGGCTTACGTGACATAAAAACTTGTAGAGCGGAGTATAGAGTAGACCCTTGACCTCTAGGAACTTCTGATCAAAGTTAAAGTCTCCCCCGGACTGAATGATGCCAAATTTTCTGGTTTATAACTTGTAATATATTTTTAATCTGATCCAAGTACACTTCTTTTATTATTACAGACTTTTTATTGCACCACCCAGATATCAAGAAAGGTTAAGCAGAATAACCTTAAATAAACAAATACCAATAATAACAAAGATTAACCCCTTATTATGAAAGTATGTTCAACAAATTAAATTGTTAACAAGTTTTTATTTGATGTTTTACAGTAAATTTGTGCATGCTTTTGACAAGGCTGTTGAATTCAGCATACAGTTATTTCAGAAACCTGTATTGTTCTGAATAGTAATGACTTTTTGTAGACTAGCCTAATTTGCCTACTTGAGTAAATAATTCAGTTGTTTGTTTGCCCCATGCTATAGCAGCAATTGTTCACTGTTTCATTATGCTGCTAAATAGATGACATGAAAAGCTGCCACTGATAAGGAACAAGGAAGCAAGAGCTGCATTGCAATTTCCCCCCTGAGTTTGGACATCCATCATTCCCCTTTTATTGAGAAATTATTTGTTATGAGGAAACTTTAATCTTTTTAGGTTAAATTATTAACTATATTTAACTATATAGTTTTGTAGTTGTGATAACATTACTTAGGAATGTAATTCACCATTTAATAAAAATGATAATGTGCCTAAACATGTGCGTGAAGAAGGGATGGTAACAGACTTACAGATGTCTTATTAGGAATAATAGGTGATGAAACATTTGCCTCGCCTTGATTTTATTGGCACATGTTGCATCTGCATTGAAATTGTTTCATTTTCTGTTTAGAAAATGGAATATTAGGTTCCTGCCATCACAAGGATTTCCTAACAATCCTGCTCTGACATATATATAACACAACGCATTTGCACATCATAAACAATGTTAAAAATGTGTAATATATATATAAAAATAAAAAGGGCTAGACAAATCATGCTATCTGCCTGCATTAAGTCATCACTGATATTGGAATAGCTCATATCAATAGCTCCCTTTTATTATTTGTATTATTATCATTTATTTATAAAGCACAAACATAATAAACAGTACTGTTTTAGACTGATTCATCAATAAAGCAAAAATGAAAAACAAATCACTCTCATGCTACCTTTTCGCTGTGCCGGTCTAAAAACAATTCAATAAGAACTTACCTCCCATTTCTCTCCACTCTGTTATAGCACCATTCATATGTGCTGTTCCTGGTTCAGTGTTCACCAGATTGTAGTGAACAGATTACTGTTTCTGTAGACCTCAAAACATAGTCATTGAGACTAATATTCAGTTGCTATCTAAGTATCTTAAGTTGCTGGTCTTTGGAACTGACAGATGTTCTTCTATGTAGCCAGTCCCTGGAATGGACAGATGTATGGCTTGTACATCCTGCGTAGTTAGCCCCTATGAATGACAGATACATATGTATCCTGTGTAGCTATTGTTTGGAAATTACAGAGTTATGGCTTCTGTATCCTATGTAGCCAGGCCTTAGAATGATAGATACCTTCATGTAACCCATGTGGCCAGTGCCTGACAATGACAGAGATGTTTTTTTCTTATGTAGCTAGCCCCCAGTAAAAAAAACAAGTCTTACTTCTGGAAATGCATGGAATGCACATCAAAGATTAAATGGTCACTACAAACACTAACCCAAACTTTGGTTAACAGAGGTCTGCTTATAAAGCCGATATTCACCAAACTTTCAAGGTAGAGAATCTTCTAAGTTCATTTCTTTTCAATGACAGTGATTGGTTTTTCTTCTGAGAATGTTTGGTGAATGTCAAATTCACAGCTTTTTAAAGCACAAAATGTATTTTTTATAATTATTTATTTAAAAAATAAATTACATATTAATTATTGTTATTTTTCAAGTTGGTGCCTATGTGGAAAGAAAATAGTACATTCTGTTTCGAATGTTGGTTGAAAAAATTACGTGAATGTTTTTTTTGACAAATTAGAATTTTCAAATATACACAAATACAATTTACATATAAACATAAAAGAGAAATCGTTTAAAAAATACAGTTCAACCAAGGGTACAGGGTAGGGTACAGAACAACCAGGAATACCACAAAAACAGGTTACAAGACAGAGATGCCAGTTATATGTCAAGGTAGTCCAAGTCCACAAGCTTTGTGAGCTGGTTCACAGGCAATATATCGGAAACATAGTTTACAGAATCCCCTCCCCAATATCAATGGGGAACCACAATTAAACTGCCTCATTCAAAAATAACAAGAAGGGGAACAACGACAAAGGGATAACTGACAAAGACAACAACAAAAAGAAGGGGGGAGGAAGGGACAGGGAAGAAAAAAAAGTTTGAATTTAGAATGGCATACCAACCGTAATAAATCTACTTAATTTAGCTACTTTAAACCATTCTTATACAGCCCAAGTCAATCTAAATTGTTCAGATCTATCACCGTCATCAGCAATCAGTTGTTCCAAACGTTTTATTTTCTCCAATTCTAGGAATAGGAACTACAGCTGCAGTAAAGAAATGGAGAAACAGGCCCTTTTTGATTGTCTTGATCGATCCCGGGACTATAGAAAGAAGGGTGACCTTCGGGTTATTGGAAATGTGAGAACCTGTACACCCATTAAACAAGTGAATAATCATATCTGAAAATTTGACATATGGCTGGACATTCTCATCACAGATGTAACATTGACCCCTTAGCAGATAAACAATGCTAGCAGGTATCTGGAATTTTGGGTGAAATACAGTGGTGCTCAACCGGGCATAGGTACCATCTGGACAGGATCTTGTAATTGGTCTCCTGAGTTTTGTTTGTGAGGGTCAATTTGTGAGTAAGGGAGAATGGTTTCTCCCATTCTTCAGCGCTGCGTGAATGTTTAATCCTGTATGCACATTTTACAATAAAGGAATAATATAATATTAACTTTAACACCAGCTTGTTTATTTTAAAATAATTTTATGTTTATGTGAAGTGAAATCTTGCATATTAAACCATAAAAGAATGTCAAGCCCACATTTTTTTCAAGTATGTCAGTCTTAGGGATTACGCTTTAACACAAGTTACAGGAAACAGGCAGATCTGGTTTTGTCTTGGGCTGGGTACTAAATTATGTAAATTAAATGGTTTCCATCCATGTCACTTCCATCCTGAAAATAGTTTTCTGACAGCTGCTAGTTGCCAGAGACTTTCTTTTTACTTCCTGCTTTTTATTGGAGATAATTAGTGAATATTATATAATACTAAGAATTGAAATTTGTGATTTGAAAATGCTGGGACTGGACAAGCATTAAGACTTGATGTGCCTTTTTTTTCTCTTTAATTTTAAAGTAGTTTAAATTGAAAAGGACTACTTGTATTGGGTTCTTTTACTGCCCCTTTAAATTGAAACATTAAAGTTACCTTTAAGAGGTTCAAAAGTAGAAGCCCAGAGTCTGTTCAATATCAATATATAATAATAAATAAATAGTATCTAAAGAATAGATTCTTGTTGGAATTTATATCCTACTACTTTCCTGTTTCTATTCCTAATGTATGTGGCAGCAAATAGCAGCAATTTGAGATAAGCTCTCCATGGGATCAAACCTAAACTCTTTCCTAAATCTCCCCCACACATTGTTACCTTAACACTCAACACACAGTTTATATTACAGTCTGTGCAGTCCACCCCTTCCATGCTCCCCACAGGAAATTTCTTCTGTGTCTAAAAAAAATAGTTTCGGGTTAACACACCCTATCCCCAACTGCATTTCCTCTCCTCATCCATCTCCATTCCCTGACAACATTCATATTTCTTGTTCTGTTATCTACACCATAAACTTTTTAAACTTATATAACAGTTTTTCCCAACATAAACACTTCTCCCCAATCTGTCTTCAATATTTAAAAATGAGTTCTGAGCTTCCATGGTTCTGAGTCAAACTTTCTGTAAGTTTTTGTGGAAAGAGGGGACTTTTATATAAATCTAAAGCCAAATATTTACTATATTTTGGACAGTGTGGGGGAAGGTAAAACCAGTCCACTACAATACTTTGCCACCTCATTGGAGGGGTTTTACTTTCACGTTCTGTTTGCTTATACACAACCAGTTTTTTATATGGCCACTTATTTAGGATTTTTTGTGGCTCTTTCCATTTTCAGACAAATAATGGAATACCCTTGATAGTAGGTATTAAACAGGTATTAGCATATCACACTTAATGAATTATGCAACCATTTTTCATATAATTACATTAACAAATGAAGAGGATGGAGCTTTTTTATGTCACTCCCTACCAAGTATATATTATTTGCCTGAAAATGGGAGGAACCACAAAAAATCCTAAATGCCTCTTGTTGTAAAAGTTTATCATGAACTGTGAACTACTGCAAATGCACATGAAAGTAACAGTATACCATAGGGTATCATCTATCCTGTTGGAGGTTTGTATCAAGGACAGATGCTTCATGGGTTTAGTTGCTATATCAATGCCCTAAAACTACTTGCATGTTGCATTTAGAAAAATGACATAATTTGGAATCTGAACACTTTACAGTGAACATAATAAAGACTATGTCCACCCAAATTTATATGTTAGGAGGCTTTTAAAGCCCTCAATGTATATTTCTGGGACTATAGCATATATTCAAATATTTGGCTTCTCTACTTCCTACAAGGTGCATCTATACAGATGCCTAAATACACAAGATGATACTTGCTTAAGCTGGCAATTACAGTTAAACTGGAATGCAACTATAAGCAATATATGTATATATGGAACATTAAAGGCATATAGATTCAACAGTTCCCAATGTTCACATACCTTTTTATGTACATTATTTGATTTTGGTTTATGTAGGTAACTTGATGTGACCAAAAAAAATATTCTAAAAATCTTTAATAAAAACACAGCAGCATGTATATAAACATGCATGCTCTCTTTAGCATGCCACTAACAGAGACATGCTATCCTCAACCCAGTGGAATGCGTCCACTTCTTCAGGAGGAGAGAACAAACTATATAAAAAAACAAACAATACATGGCCTATTGTAATTACCTCAATACATAGTTGCAATATAAATTCAAATCAACAAATAATGTAATCCTTAAATAACTTAAATTTAACCATGAAACCAGGGTTTTCTTAATTAGACAGCTGGGAGGCAGAAAGGGCTGACACAAACAATGTGAGGGATAAACCCATTGTCACAAACCTGTGTCCAAGTGATCCATATCCCACATGCTCACTATGCACCACACTTCGCACATGCTCAGTGTGTATCTGTCTCAAACCTGTGTCCAAGTGATCCATTTTGCACATGCTCAGTATGCACCACACTTTGCAAATGCTCAGTGTGTATCCTCACTTTGCACATGCCCAGTGTGTGTTCTTAATCAGAGACAAGGGAGGTACTATATGAAATGTAGCAATGTCGTAATTTCACTGCCTGTTTATGCATTAATGTATTCTATGATAATTACTGCAGTGTGTGTGTTTTGCCATGTTACAACATGGCTGCTGTGCCCTCGGCACTTTGGGATGAGGTCATCAGTACTGACCTAGCCTGGAGCAGGGATTCTTGGGTAAGCCTTTGAAAAGGACATGGCCTGCAGAGTGGGAGATTTAGATTCTGTTGCATGCGCAGAGAGTATAACTTCTGACTGTAAGTTAAGGCACAATCCTCTCCCTGAGACATACTGAAAGGACTTTAACATGTTTACACTGCTGCTGTTTGAAGATTGCAAAGTTTGTTACACTGGATTTCATATGTTGTTATTATTCAATACAGAGACTCTTTCTGCTAATGAGTATACTATTCTCAACTGGGACTGCACTTGTTACTCACAAGGCCAAATTGAGTGGAGGCACTGCGCTTATGTAAGTAAGTAAAGGCCTTGGCTATCATTTGCAGTCTGTTCTTCCACATAGGTTGCGCCACAACACATCAGTAGCCTGCAGAGTGGGTCAGAATAGGGCTACAGAAGTATCCTTGATTTCCTTCCAGTTGTGGATTGATCGTGACAAGTTCCTGTTTCCTGGTTCCTGTTCCTTGCTACTCGTGTATCCACCGCTCACAACCTGATTGCCCGTGGATGATCTAAGCTATTGGACATTGATCTCCATTTTCAATTGCATCGCTCACAACCTGATTGAATGTGTATGACCTCAGCTATTGACATTACCCACTGCTATTATCTGCAACGCTTACAAGGCTATTGGACATTGACCTCTGTTATCGATTGCATCACTCACAACCTGATTGCATGTGTATGACCTCAGCTATTGACATTGCTCACCGCTCACAAAGTTATTTGACATTGACCTCCATTACCATGTAATATTACTGTGCATCCATTCATATTATATAGCACTACCCCTGGCTATCATTTGCAGTCTGGCATTCAATTACATTGCCCCCCTGATCAGTTTGCATGTGTATGGCCTCCCGGCCAATTACCATTGATGTTGACACCCATAATTAAACTGCAGATTCACCTACAATGTAGTTAAGAAGGTATGTATAAATCTCTACATATTATCAGATTGCATATACATACAATACTTATGTGCATAACAAAATGTGATTCATAGAGCACTATCACAAATGATGTGTGCCTTGTTAGTAAATTCACAGTTGCTAACAAATTATGTGTAGTTATATGTGCAATATAGCCCTATGTTGGACTTGGAATCCATCTTAGTGGAGCCAAGTTGAACTCCACATATGTGAAAAAAACTAATGTTAACCCATTACAACACCTGTGCAAGGTATCTACAGAAATTACTAATTTAATATAGTTTCACAGGTATATGCAATCTGATAATTACATATGTAGAGATATATACATACCTTCTTAACTACTTTGTTGGTGGATCTGCAGTTAAGTTATGGGTTTATCCCTCACATTGTTTGTATCAGCCCTTTCTGCTGACACAACTGAAAAAAAAATACTTACCTTGTCCCCGCAGCTCCTCCGGAGACGTCTTCTCTCTTCTTTCTTCATCCAGCGTGTGCAGTGATGATCTCTGGGGTTTCCCGGTGACATCGCTGCATGCGTCGGTGCGAGCGGGAGGCGGGGCAGGAAATTCAAATCACTTTGCATTGAACTCCATACAAAAAAGCTGTATTGAGACCAATACAAAGAAATCTTTATATAAAATATATATAATTGTATTATATATATATTATATAGGCTACTATACAATTACATTACATTATACACTATTTTTTTTTTTATGTTCTTTAAAAAAAAAATTTATTATTAAATTTGTTATTTTCGGTGAGTTATGCGGTAATTCGGTGAATTATAAGTAATTATTGAGTAATTCAGTGAATTATAGCCTACAATCTAAAATAAATTTCCATGCAAATAATTTAACACTTTTTGCATGGAAGTACGGAAGTTCGGAAAGAATTGGAACACCCGGCGTACGTGTCCCTCGGCGATTCCTGATGATGTCAGTGCATGCGCCCGTCGACGAGGGTCGTAGCGGAAAATTCAAATATTTTGTAATGGATTCAATACAAAGTCCTGTATCCAATCCAATACAAAATAATAGAAAATATATTTATGTGGTTTTGTCTATAGGTATGTGACGTTGGACTCTGTTTTAAAATTTACCACACTAGGGAGGTGTTTTAGAAAAATTTATTACTATACAGTATACTGAATTATTGCATTTTCAGTGTTTTTGATTTATTTATGTATTCTTGTTTAAGCTGATTTTTGTGTTTTTTTTTTTTTAATTTTACTAAAAGTAATTTTTTTTTACATGATTGTGTGTTTCAAACTTTTTTTATATTCATGATATCTATTAGACCCTTGTTCGGACATATTTCTGTAACTTACAGGTCTACAATTTAAAAAAAAAATTTCATGAAAAACAGTGTATCGCTTTTGGTACAGAAATCTAGACATCAGTGAAACTCCCAGGTGGTTAAAGACTTTTAGAGATTTTTTTGTCACGTCAAATTAATTACATATACCAAAATCAAATAATGTACATAAAAATGTATGTGAACATTGAGATTCGTTGAATCTTTATGCCTTTAAAGTCCCATATATACATATATTGGTTGAAGTGCTGGGGTGTTTATTCACGTCGGGACATGGCATGTGTTGATGAATTGCACGTAAGGAATTTTTATAAATTAATAATAAATGGAAAGCAACTATAAATATTGTTTCCAAAAATGTATTTGGTACAGGATGGTGTCAACAGACCTACAACAAATTTCTGAGAATGCCATTCTGGACTAAATATCATGACATGACCTAAGTTCTTGATAATGTTAGAAATGGCTATGACTATCTTTTGTGGTTTTGTGTGTGTTTATGTGACTGGAAAAATTTCCCATGTGCTAGAAAAATTTCTCCTGACACAGCTGGTACTGCAAAAGGAGTCCTGATTGGAAGTTTTTCTTCATTTTGTTCTGGCAACAGCTGTAAAGTTATAAATACAAACATCATTTTCTGTCCTAGTGACAATGGTCACCAGGACTGTGCATCTCTATAGCAGTAAACACAAATTTGGATATACTGTGCCTATTCCCCACCTATTTATAAAAATAGATTTTATGGTAGAACCCTTGCTATGACTGGGAATACTAGAAAAAGCTGAGAGCCTAAATGTACTAAGTTTGTCAAAAAAGCTCCAAAAAATGTGCATTTTTTAAAAAGTTTTTTTGAATTTTCTTCAGATATTGGGCTTGATTTATGAGAGATCTCCAAGGCTGGAGAGACAAACTTCCATCAGCGAACCTGGGTGATACAGCAAACCTGGAATGGGTTTCTTAAAGGTAATTTGATTTTTGTTAGCAAATGTATTTTAATCCTAGACCATATTTCTTCCAGGTTTGCCAGATCACCCAGGATCACTGATGAAAGTGTATCCTCTCCTTGGGGAGCTTTAATAAATCAGGCCCTTTATGGTTATGCAGTAGTACCGTACAATTAGCGTGAAAGGTTGAATAAGTTATGGCACATTGGAATTAACTTTTACCTACATCAGGTCATTCTCCAGGCTTCTCTTAAACCGTGTAAATATTGGTCTGCTGTGATCTTTGTTTTCACATACAAACCAGGAAATTTAAACTAGAAAAATATGTTGTGGACTTTGCTACTCTTCCTTTAAATGAAAGGTTTTTTTTTTCATTTGGTTTTTTATTTTAACAACCTCTCTTGCTTACTAGAATGAAAATATGTGACCTACTGACAAAAAAACTACCTATTTAATTGAATGTTAGGTAAAAAAAGCTAAGTCAATATCCATGTTCAAATAATTATGAAATCATGTGCAAAGAAATAAAAAAACTGAATTTTTGCCCATGGATAAATAGATAAATTAGCATAGCTTTGCTTCAAGTTAATTTAGCTACCTGAATGAAAAATTGTTTAACTACTTACTACCAGGCAGATGCAGGGGAGATATAGGGGGACCTTCCCTACCCCTGTGCTTCTTTAAGTGCACAATGCAGTGAGGTTGGACTGCACAGTGGAGATGGGGGTAAAATGTATCTGAAGTAGGGAACGGGTAGTGAGAATATGGCTGGAAGGATTTACGATGTGGCTTCTAGGTAAATAAAATTATGCTGTGTGGCTTGTGCAATAGCAGAAGAAATTTAAATGTGTAGTTTATGCGTGTGATCTGTACAAGACAAGAGAAAACTCTGGTGTAGGTAAAGGAAGAATACGATACTTAAACTATCCAAGGCCCCTAGTGGGCAGACATTAATATAAGGACAGCTAAAAATGTTTAATTCTTATTCTTTCTATTTTAGTTTTCCCGCATATTTACAAAATGTCATATAAAAGAATAGAAGACACAATTTTAGTTTTTTATTTTTAAATCTAACAACATTAGGGCAGTAGAGGACTAGGGTGTTGGTTGTGGGGGCATTTTTCCTGGGCCAGTTCTAATAAAATATGCTAGATGATGGTCCATAGTGGACTTGTTTTACCTTTCAGACCCACAGTATGTAATGTGCTGAGAACTATATAGGTACTTGATCCTCCTTCATATCTGTGATCATAGCTTCTGGCAGAAGGTAGTCTTCAAGTCTTGTCTTTCTTCATGATTCTGGAATGTCATCCGACTGAATGCCAAAAAGGAAACCAATGCTCAAAGATGGCAAAAGTTGTGTCATAATAAATCATGTCCTGAAGAACACCACCCTTTTACCATGCTCACCAATCACTAAGGCTCCTGTATAGTATACTTTATCTAGACCACAAACTGACTCTTAAAAGAGGTTTTTGATTGTGTTTGACCCCAGACCAAAGGTTCCCAGTCCTACTGTTGAATATGGTTTTCAAAATATTTCCCTGTTCTTACAAAAAGTAAGGTCTATCGGGTTGGAAATCATTGCAGATTCTCCCCTGATATGTATTGATAGTTTGGAAACAAGCACTTTTCACAGGTCATGGGCTATTGAAATGTGCGTAGATATTGACGCATGTATTGATTTACAGTACAAAAAAAAAAATCTATAAAACTAAATTTAGAAAATCTTTATCTTTATGAGGTTGTTTAGTCTCACTGAACTGGAATTTTACACTATTGTTATGTATTAGTTTTTTTTTCATCTTACCTTACCTTATCTTAATTTCTGTCAAGAAGTTTTTCACCTTTCACATGGTTGAAATTCTATTTTTATTTAATACACCTAGTGAGGGGAAAGCCAACATTCTGAGTTGTCAACAGACCAATAGATGAGAGAAAAAACGATACAACTGTCCGGGGGTGACAATTCTCTGGCAAGAATATTTGGATCTTCAGGAACAGGAAAGGAAATAAAAATCCCTAAAGGGATACAGACAGCACAAAAACCATAACATAATACACTTTCATGGGGTCATCATAGTGTTATGATGTAATCTAAATTATTGGTGGTCAGAGGGGGATATCAACAACAGTTGGGCAAATAATTACTAATCAATAGGCCTGATTTAATAAAGCTTTTCAAGGCTGGAGAATATACACTTTCATCAGTGAACATGGGTGATTCAGCAAACTTGTCATAGATTTCCTAAAATTTGTTAGCAAATGTTTTCAATCCTGGACTAAATCCATTCCAGGTTTGCTGGAATACCCAGGTTCACTGATGTAAGTGTATCTTCTCCAGTCTTAAAGAGCTTTAATAAATAAGACCCAATGTGTAAATTTGGTGTGGGTCTGGAGGAGAGTTTCCTAACATAGCCAGCTTACATTTTCTTTAGAAAATCTACTACTTAGAAAGTCTCTACTCTGCTACTTTTTATGCCTTGTTACTGCACCCTGGGTTTTGGCAGCATATTGAGTAACTACAGAGTGGCTTTCAGGATTTCAAAAAAATGAACATGTTCTTTCATATAATTGACATTTTCTGGTTGTAGTTTAGAAAAGTGCTAGGCACTTTTTCTGTCCATCACTTATTATCTTCACCCAGACAGCTTCCTTGCTGACCTTGTCATACTCTTGACCCAGCATATTCTTAATTTAAAAATTCCCTGCCAATCCATGGCAAGGTACTGTTTTCCACCAGTCTGCAAATAGTTTGTGTATGCCACAGCCAGAACTGCAACTAGTATACACCACCCCAAAGACTACCATTGCACTGACAAGCACTGTCATCATACAGGGCTTTAAACTTGTAAATGTCTGGCTGCAGATTTAGCTGAGCCCTACTATACCTGTCTGTATTATTATTGTAACATCAAATTTAAATTCAGATTGCTTAAATTCCAGATTTTCAAGGTTAGAATAGCTGAGTCAAAATCAACTCCAATTGGATCTTTACCAAAATCAGTATCCACTAAAACCTTTTAAAAATGCAGTACATGAACTGTTTTATGTTTACAGCTCAAAAAGAAGATAACATACAAAACAGCATCTTATAAACAGGACTAGATCCCATCTTAAAATGCTCCGAGAGGGCTTTAGGTTCTATTTACAACATTACATTAAAGTAGTAGAACATGCATGTTATCACAACAAGTGGCAGGGCAATCCATTATGGTTCCTCTTATTTGTTCTCTATGTTGATTTTTTCTCATTTCAGTTCTATGATCAGTCCAGGCCCAGTAGTGTTCTGTACTTGTATTCACAAATAAACATATACATTTGTGGAAATGTACAGATACCTTTTTGAAGGTAACCTTCTTTTTGGGGCAAATCCCAATATGATTCTTGAGAAACCAGGGTCCCTGAGAAAGAATTTTCTAGAAAAGAGGTAGGATATCAGAATGTCATCCAGACATAAACAAATGCATAAGAACAGAGGAATAAATGTTTTAGTTATGTTTAGTAATGGGAAGCAGATAGGGAGGTTGTTAATTACTCCAGTCTCTAGCACCAATAAATCCAATGACATCAGGTTTAGCGTGGGGGCGCTTGCAAATTTTCACCTGCAATGATGACAAATATTAGAAAGTCACTTCACTGCCAACTCAATGAACAAAAGCCACTTGTGTTCCTTAACCCACAAAATATGTCTCTCACATGGTGTGTGTGTGTGGACTTTATATAAGGGTTGAACAGAAGAGATTGGATGGTACCACTAATAGTACTGTATTCCGCACAAGGCTAACCACCCTTGCTGTAGTTTTGCTCAGTTAAATACCATCCCCTAAATGGTGTCCAGTTTCAAGTAACTCCTAAAATTCTTCATACACATTTTAGTTTTATATGTTCAATTATATTTATAGCTAATACAGAAAGGCAGGGACCCCTAATTAAAAAAGAGGCCGCACATGGTTTTAGGAGTTTTTGTGTCTTCCAAATTTGTGCTAGACTTGAAAACAGTAAGCTTCCTATCAAAAATCATTGGTAAATAATTCACAAAGCTTTTAATCCCTCAGAAGAATCTTTATTTTTCAGCCACTGCGTTGTAAGGCCAAGTGCAGAAAGGCTGATCTGCTCGGACAGAAAAATAACACAGGTCAACAAGAAATTAGTTTTGATAATCATCAAAAACCACAGTAAACTTTTCTAAATCCGTTTTTCTATCAGACTTCAGATGTTTTCAGTTTTTCCCTAACATGTACAGTTCCTGAGTTATGAGTACTACCCTGTTTCCCCTATGAGGCACTGACTTATATTTTTTGAATGCCAAAGTATGCCCTAGGTCTTATTTTCAGGGGGATGTCTTATTTTTCCATGAAGAAGACTACAGTACACATTT
>NC_092859.1:121541726-121658827 GCF_032062135.1 Pyxicephalus adspersus | reverse complement strand
GGATCTTTGTTTCTGGACTTCTTGGCCACGCAAGCCCCTCGGTGCTTGCACCGGGTTTCCTGACTCCTGTGGTCAGCTGCCACTGGCCTGGGGATTGCTCTGAAGTGGCACCTGGCAGCTACCCCGCAGCCCAAGCCTTTCCTCACCATCAGAGGCTCTCGTGAAGACCTGGTAGCGGCTTAGTCACACCCCTCTGGAGCATACCCAGTCAGTGGCACAGTGGGTCCACACCCGCTTGCATAACATTTTGCTCAGGCCATGGACTCCGCTGATCCGAATCTTCCCAGTACCATCGCGTTACGCCAGGAGTTGGCTCAGCAGCGTGACCGTCAGGATCAAATATTGGCCTATCTACGCAATGTGAATATGCGCCTGAATGATTTGACATCTGCCAACCCAGCCCTATCAAGCTTCTTTGCTCCTGAGTGTAACTACTCAATTGGAGACAGGGAGTTATTGGCCATAAAAATGGCACTAGAGGAATGGTGTTACCTTCTCGAGGGGGCATCTCATCCGGTGGTGATCTACACCGACTACAAAAATTTGAGTTATTTGCAGTCTGCACAAAGACTGAATCCTCGTCAAGCTAAATAGTCCTTATTCTTTGCACGTTTTGATTTTGTTCTCCATTTGTGTGCCGCAGAGAAGAATATCAAAGCAGATGCTTTCTCGAGGTCCTTTGATGCTACTGATCAAGAGGAGGAACCTCAACACATCATTGATCCCGCAAAAATTGCTGTATGCCCTGTTAAGTTTTCTGAGATTCCACCCGGAAAGACTTTTATTGCACGGAACCTCAGGAAGCGAATTCTAGTCTGGGGTCATTCCTCAAAGATTGCAGGTCATGCCGGACAACGATAAACTTTCAAACTTATCTCCCAACGTTACTGGTGGCCTACCATGCGGCAAGACATTCAAGACTTTGTCACTGCCTGTCCGTCATGCGCACAGTATAAAACCTCCAAGCAACATCCTGCAGGCCTTTTGCTTCCTCTGCCCGTTCCTGAGGCTCCTTGGCAACAGATAGCCATGGATTTTATTACTGATCTACCCTTGTCCTTGGGGTGTTCCGTGATCTGGGTAGTGGTGAATCGTTTCTCCAAAATGGCGCACTTTGTTCCTCTGCCTGGTCTTCCTTCTGCTCCTCAGCTGGCAAAAAAATGTATTGAACATATTTTTCGTCTCTATGGTTTTCCCCACCGTATTGTGTCAGATAGAGGTGTACAGTTCACGTCTAAGTTTTGGAGAGCTCTTTATAATCTCTTGAATGTGTCTCTGGACTTTTCTTCTGCTTATCACCCACAGTCTAGCGGTCAAGTGGAACGGGTCAACCAAATCCTGACCAGTTTTCTACGACATTTCATCAACCTCCATCATGATAACTGGGTTGAGTTATTACCTTGGGCTGAGTTTTCATACAATATTCATGTCAGTGAGTCATTCAAAAAATCGCCATTTTTTATTGTTTATGGCCAACAACCAAATATCCCACTCCTGGTGTCCTCTTCTTCTGGTATTCCTGCCGCAGATGCTACCACAAGAGAATTCTCTGAAATCTGGGAGGGGACAAGGGGAGCTCTTAAGGAAGCTTCTGTCCGCATGAAGGAATCCGCAGATAAGAGACGTAGAATTTCTCCTAAGTTTCGTCCTGGTGATAAAGTTTGGCTTGCCTCAAAATACCCTCTTACAAATTGGGCCCACGCTTCATCGGTCCTTTTGAAATTCTAGAACAAATCAATGACGTTTCCTATAAACTTAAACTGCCAGCCTCACTCCGGGTGCCGAACTCCTTCCATGTCTCCCTGCTGAAGCCCGTCATCCTGAATCGTTTTGTCAAGAGACCTGTCTCAGCTCCCGTAGGGGTCAGTGATGAGAACGTATATGAGGTAAAGGCCATTCTGGGGATGAAGAAGAGTAGAGGAAGAACCCTGTTTTTGGTAGACTGGAAGGGGTTTGGCCCTGAGGAGAGATCTTGGGAACCCAGAGAAAACATCAATGCGCCCGTGCCATTGATTGTCCCCTTCTGATCACTACCGTATGTGCCATTGATTGTCCCCTTCTGATCACTACCGTATGTGCCATTGATTGTCCCCTTCTGTTCACTGACTCCCTTTTTTTGGCTTCTACGGCCGGGTAACAGACTCTGTTAGGGCAGGGATCAGCAGCTTGCTTGTCCTTTGAAGTTAATTTCATTTTCACTCTGCACTGTAGCCAGCATCGAGGCGTCACACAGAGGCACACAGTATCAGGTATCGGAGGATGTCTTTTTTGCGGGGGTGCTTTATTTGATGGGGATGCCTTATCATCCGGGAAACACGGTAATATAGTTAACATTGTACGTGCATGTATTTTGTACTAAAACATAGGCACCATTGAAGTGAATGTTAATACATCTTCAGTGTGAAGTAAAATAAGGCACACTGTGGTATAGATCTACTAAACACTGTCGGTCAGATATCATTGTTTCTTCAGAAATGCTTAGAGTATAATTTTCTTGTGTACTCTGTCTGAATTGTTGCTGTAAAGCATCCAGCAGTAGTCAGCCATGTTAGCACTGCAGGTCGTGCCGGCGCCGCTGCTCCTCATTGCAGGCACGGGCGCCGGGTCCTATCTTTCAGGTAACCCCACTACCTGTGTTTCATGCTGAGACTTGCTCTGGTGTTTGAGCTGGCGTGGGTGTGTCTCTCTTAATCTATGAGGTAACACATACACGCCCTCTGTTTTCCACAGCCTATGGCTGGTTTTCTGCAGGTATTTAAAGGGAACCTCCTACTACAGGAAGTTGCCTGAGCAATCTCTAGGTTTACCTTGTGTAACTCTCAGTGCTAAGGTGTTTTCTCTGTTTTGCTTTGCTGTGTACCGGACCTTGCTTACGTTTTTGGACTTAGCCTGTTTGCTGCTTGACCCTGACCTCGGATTACGTTTTAGGACTTTGCCTGTTTACTGCCTGACCCTGACCTCGGATTACGTTTTTGGACTTTGCCTGTTTACTGCCTGACCCTGACCTCGGATTACGTTTTTGGACTTTGCCTGATTGCCGCCTGATCCTGACCTTGGATCTTTGTTTCTGGACTTCTTGGCCACGCAAGCCCCTCGGTGCTTGCACCAGGTTTCCTGACTCCTGTGGTCAGCTGCCACTGGCCTGGGGATTGCTCTGGAGTGGCACTTGGCAGCTACCCCGCAGCCCAAGCCTATCCTCACCATCAGAGGCTCTCGTGAAGACCTGGTAGCGGCTTAGTCACGCCCCTCTGGAGCATACCCAGTCAGTGGCACAGTGGGTCCACACCCGCTTGCATAACAAGCCATCATACTTTCATTCCAGAAACCTTGGTAGCGGAGCTCCATTAACTAGGTGTCTTGGCGCAAACGTTGTCCTTGTTCATCACTCACCATACCAAGATTTTCCGGTAAGAATTCTGTAAGTGAAAGCAAGAAATGTATTTTTAATGACATGTGACAACCCAGTTTCTGGTATGAATGCATCCCAAGCTTCTAGCTCAGCTGTTTAGAGAGTCTGTTTGAAAACATCATCCTGCAAAAACTTGACACTACTTGTTCTGGGCTTTTAGGTATCTCTTGGTTGCCAATCACGCTTGACTTAATGGTCTCCCGTAGATCGGCTGTCCCACAGGCATAGGAAACAGCAAAATTTTGTGAATACTCTTGCATTCCCATCAGCAAGTCAATGACCTTTAGATCCCCACAGATGTTCCACTGGTGTGTTTTATACTGGATTGCTTCAAGTAGTAACTTCATGTGTGTCATAGGACTCCTTTAGGTTAACTGAATGGGCAATCGGTAAACTTGGTTTGGAATTACCATTATGCAGTAAGACTGCATTCTAGCTTCTTTTAGAGGAATCAATGAGGATACAACAATTAAGATGGACATCACATCACATACACATCATAGCACAGTGAGCCATGACTAGTGAAGAACGTTGTCAAGTTATGGTTTCGTTTTCTGTAGTGAGTTACAGTTATGCTCTTTGCAAGCAAGTACTTCAGTTTAAGCCTTGAAGCAAGAAGTTCTGCTTTGTCTTTGGAGAGATTTAGATCACAAACAAGATCATTCAGCTCTGCTTGTGTAAAGGTCTCTGGTTCTGAATCTTCATTGGCCAAGTAGTCAGGTTTAGATGATCCAGGGTTGTAACTGGCTCTATAGCGCATTTCTCATCACCTTCTACAGAAGCAAGTCCATCATGTGGTGGTACCAGAACTGGAAAAAAATCATCATGGGGAACAGGCCTATTTGCAGAATCAAAGCTGGGATATACAACTTTGTGCTTAGTTTTACATGAGAATCCAGTTTTGTTGACGCAGCAAAAATAGCAGTCGATTAGATGGTCTTGCGGTTCTCTCCACACCATCGGGATTGCAAATGGCATTGCTGCTTTAGGCCGATTAAGCCAGTCACGCAGTCTGTTGGAACAACTGGTACAGATGATATGTGGAGCCCAAGATTTATCCTGATAACCAAGTGGACAGCCGGAATATATTTTGTATATCTTTTTAGGTTCTGTGGTAGTTTGGCAATGTTGTGCTTTTGTCGTGAATAAACCACACACGTAACAAAAACCGTCTGGATCATTAGGACAATTTCTAGGCATGATGACAAATTAAATCAACCGCAGTTAGTGTGGTCTCTTACCTTAAAAAAAGAAAACTGGCGTTAAATATTGTAATATGTAACGGCTATTTATAACAAATTTCACACAATATATAATTAGCTGCAAAAACTAGACATGCTAGAGAAAAACTGAACACAGATTTGAAATCTGCATCAAAAGTACTAGAAAGCCCACATATCTGATGAAAATGATATGTTGACCTGTGTAATTATTGTTATGATTGTATTATTCATTAATTTCACTTTAAGAATGAATCTAACCGAGTTATTAATTTTTTTCTCAGTAGACCGGCATTGAAGGTATACAGCAATAGTGTTGGTGTTCGAATTCAGGTTGTCTTTATATTCGACCCGAATATGGCTGTTCGAATTCGGGTAGACCCAACCTGGAAATAAAACAGGATTTAACTGCAAAAATTCGGATAAAAACCAAAATGTGTTAAACAAAATAAAAATAAATGTTACATTATTTTTTTGAGTGTTTGTGTTCATTTAACTTCATTTTCATTTAACTTTAACTGCAGCTGTGTCTGCAATCATTGAGAAGAGTGTGCGATCCCTGGGGCACTACAGGGTAATTAACAGCAGCTGATTGGGAATCACCAGACTTGGAACAGGAAGTATGCAGGGTGTTGAATCCAGAGGTAGAGATGGTGCTGGCAGCAGCGGAATGCAAGGAGGGTGAGCAGGAAGAAAGCACAGATCCCCTGGACCTGCAGGGAACTGTGACACCATGTTTGAACTTTGCTGGACCCTGCAAAGTTAAATATTACTTGCACTGCCTTGTCCTGCCGTGTCTTTCTTTTTAGAAATGATTTACCAGTCTAGAAATAAAATAATAAGGGGTATTACTCAGACTGAGGGGCTGGATATCTGGTTGTCCACTTTTCAAAGAGGGCTTTTACATTCCAATAGGCTCCCCACCCGCCGACCTCCACAACGTTGGGAGTCATGCTGTGGGGAAGAGGCTTTCTCCCCTTACAATGACTCTTTCCACCACTAAAGGCAAGCAGGGTTTTTGTTTTTTTTTGTTTTTTTTACAAAAGGAAGGTGCCTACACACTTTTAGTCACACTTTGACAAGGTGCCATATCAGTCTGCGTAGGTTTTTTTTTTGGACAATCTTGGTAATCATTAGGTAATTTTTTTTTTTTATGGTGTTGTCTTGTTATTTCTACAGCCTATTTAACTCATTCAGAGATACTGTAGGGAATACTAAGTACCCTTGTAGGCCCCCAGAGTCCAAAAGGTCAACTGGTCCACAAACCTCGACAACACAGAAGACATCTTGTAGGAATGAGATCTTCCACTGGGTGGAGCCAGATATCTGCCCCCCCCCCCAGCTAATGTTCATTGTATAGTTTCAATCAGAGTTGATTTTAACTTTATTCACAGCTATTCTGACTTTGGATCAGAACTTGGAATTTCAATATGACATTACAATAGTAATACTGACTGGGGATGAGCCAATTAGTAATACTGACAAAGGGGATCAGCCAATTCTGCCTTCAATTGACAAATTTTGAAGGCCCTGGACAATGACAGGTGAACCATACTATATCTGTAATTGATAGATACACTACAGATACAGATACAAACAGATTCTTCACCACTTGTGACCAGATTTGATCCATGTCAGAATTTTTGTGTTCTGAGCGCCTCTACTTCAATCATTGTAAAAATTAAAAAGGTCCGGGCTAACCAGCAAAGCAGCCAGATGCAATTGTTGGATTTTGGACAGGCAGCAAAGGAGCCAGGCTGCCTTGCTGGCTATCCCAGACTCAGCACTTACTCTTTGCTCCTTTGCTTGCTAGCCAGGTGCAAATGGAGGGTCTGAGCTAAACCAGCAACCACTTACTTGATGGCTAATCTAACCACTCTTTCCCAGTGCCTAAACTTCTATGTGTTTATCCTTCCAGGAAGGAAAATATGATGGGGAAGATATGGATCATGCTTCCTTCTACCACCAGGTCCAACACAATCAAACAACCAGCCACCTCCATCTCTTCCCACCTACCTGACTTCCTCCAGCTGCTTGCTGGAGGCAACTAGTTGGAACTTTTACAACTACAGTGTTCTCCCCAAAACGTTTTTACAGCTGGGTTAAAGAAAGCTGTACATAGGTGATCAAAAATGGTAAGCAGGAAAACACAAGAAACCTATTACTTGTGGTTCTTTGTATCATCGATGTTCAGTAATCCCTAAAATTGTGTCAGCTTTTTTAGCACCCCTTTATGTTTTGTTTTTACTTTTTAATGACCTCCCCCTTAGAACAGAATTGAAGAATTGAAGAACAGGAGGCTCAAACGAATCAAGTTGTACAGGTGCTGCAGGATTTATCAACTCGCCTTCAGCAACTCCAGACCTCCCTGCTAGGCAGAGTTGCTTCCACTCCCCTCTCAGCACTTGCTGCTGCTGCTCCAGTTAATATTCCACCTGCAGCCGAACCTAAGAGGAACCTACCTGATCGCTTCGCTGGGGATTGGAAGCACTTTTCCAATTTTAAAATTTCCTACTGTATTTTCGCCTGCAGCCATTCTCCTCAGGCTCCGAGGAACAGCGAGTAGGCCTGGTCATATCCTTATTGCAAGGCGATCCTCAGTCTTGGGCCTTCAGTCTGCCTCCAGAAAACCCAGCTCTGGCCTCTATGGATGCTTTTTTCCATGCACTTGGTCTGCTCTATGATGACCCAGATCGAGTTGCATCTGCTGAATCTTTCCTTTGTGCCTTGCGCCAGGGACATAGGTCCGTAGAGGAGTACTGCACTGAATTTTTCAGGTGGTCTGCAGATTCGCAGTGGAATGACCCTGCTCTCTGTTCCCAATTTCGGCTAGGCCTAGCTAAGAAAATTAAGGACACCGTGGTACACTACCCCCCACCTGGGAGCCTGGATGCTGCCATGCAGCTAGCTATCAGAATTGACCGACGCCTCCGAGAATGTTGCCAGGAACGTGCAGCACATCCTCCGCTAATCTCCCTTCCAGTGGGCAAATCACCTGAGTCTACCGAATCTTTCCCAGAACCCATGGAGACCAATCGATCCGAACTCCCGATATCGGAGCGCACACGCCGCCGTGTGCAACACCTGTGTCTGTACTGTGGAGGTGAGGGACATTACAGAAATCACTGTCCCCCTCAAGCGCCCAAAAGCCCTGACCTAGGGAATGACAGGGAGGATTCCCTAGGTCCATCGTTTCGCACTCCCTTTTTCAAGACTACATTTACGGTGCAGCTGTTCTTCCCTGTCCAGACTGTTTGGGCCGAGGCTTATCTGCATTCTGGAGCCGAGGCCAATTTTATGGACCGGAGTTTCGCTTTCAAGCACCGGATTCCACTGGTAGCTCTGGATAACCCTATCCCTATTTTCGTAGTCAACAGTACAGTTATTCCTGAGCCTATCCGTTTCAAAACCAGACCACTTTCTCTCTAGGTGGGGTTGCTCTATTCTGAAACTCTGGAGTTCCTAGTAATGCCCCAGCTAGTGAACCAACTCCTTTTGGTTATTCCCTGGCTTTGCCAGCACTCTCTAGTGATAGACTGGATTTCTGTAGACAGTCTGTCTTGGAGTTCAAACTGCCTTCACAACTGCCTGCAGAGAATTGCACCCGCATGGACTGTCTGCCTGACTGTGACTGCACCGTTGCCTGGCCTTCCTGACTCCTATCAAGATTTTTAGGTAGTTTTCTCTAAACAAAAGGCAGAGAGCCTGCCACCCCATCGTCCCTATGACTGCACCATTGATCTCTTACCTGGTACTACGCCTTCCCGTGGTCGAATTTATCCCCTGTCCAGACCCGAAACTCAGGCCATGACAGCATATATTAAGGAAAACCTTGAAAGAGGGTTCATTCGCGAATCCACTTCACCTGCGGGTGCAGGATTCTTTTTTGTTGGGAAGAAAGATGGGTCCCTGCGTCCCTGTATTGACTACAGGGGTCTGAATAAAATAACTGTCAAGAACCGATAATCATTATCATCTCAGAGCTGTTCGACCGTATTCAAGGTGCCACCGTGTTCTCTAAGTTGGATCTGCGTGGGGCCTATAACCTTATCCGAATTAAGGAAGGGGACAAGTGGAAGACTGCGTTCAATACCGGTGATGAACATTATGAGTATCTTGTCATGCCCTTCGGGCTCTGTAATGCCCCCGCAGTATTTCAAAACTTTGTGAATGACATCTTTCGCGATCTGCTTTACACCTGTGTGGTGGTCTACTTGGACGATATTCTAATCTTTTCCAGGGATCTCCCCTCGCATCGGAGACATGTAAGGACTGTACGCTAAACTGGAGAAATGTCACTTTAAACTCCCTGAAGTGCCTTTCCTAGGTTACATAGTCTCTAATCAGGGGTCACGTATTGATCCCGAGAAAGTTTCGGCTGTTCTGAAGTGGCCATTACCTCAAGGTCTCAAGGCTATTCAAAGGTTCCTTGGCTTCGCCAATTACTAAAGACAGTTCATTAAGGGTTACTCCTCCATCGTGGCTCCTATCATGGCCCTCACTAAGAAGAGGGTTAACTGCAAGGTGTGGCCTAAAGAAGCTCTCCTGGCCTTCGAGGTCTTGAAGCAGGCCTTCGCAGCGGCTCCTGTTCTGTTGCATCCCGACCCTATGAAGCCCTTTTTTCTGGAGGTTGATGCTTCTGTTGTGGGAATAGGAGCTCTCTCAACAGGGGTCCTCGGGCAAATTACGTTCATGTGGTTTCTCCTCGAGAAAGTTTGCACCCACATGAAGGAATTAGACTGTCAGGGATTGAAAACTCTTGGCGGTGAAGCTGGCATTTGAGGAATGGTTTCACCTTCTAGAGGGAGCACTCTTTCCGATTACTATTTATACTAATCACAAAAACCTCTTGTACCTCCAGACTGCCCAAGGACTTAATCCACGGCAAGCTCGCTGCGCCTTATTCTTTACTCAATTTTACACTTACCTTCCACCCTGCATCTAAGAACACTAAAGCTGATGCCCTGTCTCGTTCTTTTGACTCTGAAGATACAGAGAAGGAACCTGCGCACAATATAGATCCTTCCAGAATTCTCCTGGCACCTCCAGTACATTTGAAGGACATTCCTCCTGGGAAGCAATTTGTAAAGAAGTCCCTCCGTTCCTGTATTCTGAAATGGTGGCACAATTCCAAGGTTGCTGGCCACCAAGGGCTAACGAAAAACCTTTGAGTTCATATCACACCAGTATTGGTGGCCAACCCTAAAGCAAGATATAAAAGATTTTATTGCTTTCTGTTCCAAGTGTGCAGAAAGTAAAGTCCCTAAAAGATTACCTTCTGGTCCCCTCCTTCCTCTGCCAGTGCCCAAATTTCCTTGGACTCATAGCTCCATGGACTTCATCACTGACCTACCTTTATCGAATGGCTGTACCATCATTTGGGTTGTAGTAGATCAATTTTCTAAGATGGCTCAATTCATTCCTTTGAAAGGATTTCCTTCAGCTCCAGCGTTGGCCAAAACTTTCCTTCAGGAAGTATTCCATCTCTATGGTCTCCCCTCTAGTATTGTCTCAGATCGAGGGGTACAGTTCACATCTCGGTTCTGGAGGGCCCTGTGTCGCCTACTGGAGATTCAGCTGGATTTCTCCTCAGCTTACCATACACAATCCAAATGGCCAGACGGAAAGAGTCAATAAATGCCTGGAACAATTTCTTTGTTCCTATGTATCCGCCAGGCAGGATAATTGGAGTGAGTTACTCCCTTGGGCCGAATTTGCTCATAATAGTCGGGTCAGTGAGTCTACAGGTTTCAGCCCTTTTGTTCATGACTTATGGGTGTCATCCCAGAGTACCTCCACCTATTCTGTCTGGTTCTGAGGTCCCAGCCGTGGCAGAAGTCAGAGCCAGCTTCCACAAAGTCTGGGAGGACGCGCAGAAGGCATTACACAAAGCCTCTCTTCGCCACAAGAAGTGGGCTGATAAAAAGAGAAGCCCTGCCCCCAGATTTGTGCCGGGAGATAAAGTCTGGTTATCCACAAAACACCTACATCTACGGGTCCCATCCTATAAACTTGCCCCCGGTTTTATTGGTCCTTTTCCTGTTTTATCCCATGTCCAGGTGGGCTCTGAAGAAGAATTTGAAGTCGAGTTCATCATTGACTCCAGATTCGTTCGGGGCAAATTACAATATATGGTTCATTGGAGAGGCTATGGTCCGGAGGAAGGTTCTTGGGTATATCACACTGACCTTCATGCCCCTCTGCTGGTGAAGCAATTTCCCGAGAAACCGGGGGGTTCTTTTTTGAGGAGGAGCCCTAAGAGGGGGGGTACTGTCACAGATCAACAGCACTGCTGATCTGGTACTTATTATCCTCCTGATAGTGTCTGATTAGCGGCAGCTGTTCCCACCTTGCTCTAGCTGCCCTGCTGGCTCTGGACTTAGGGGAGTTGCCGAGCCCTTCCTGCAAATAGATTCTCACCTGTCCTACTAGCCCCCGCCCAGACCTATGACTTGATCCTGTTTTCGGTTTTTGAATCGGCCTGTCGATGTGGTACTTTGCCTTCGGTTATCTCCAGCTGTCAGCTGCTACCTGCACGGGTGAGTCTGAGGGCTGCAACCTGGGTGCCGTTCGCAGCAAAGCCCAACACCCCTTGTGGGGTGCTCTGGTGAACACCTTAGCTTAGACTCTGCGCCTCTGATATCACCTCGGCTGAACATGCTGGTAGCACAGAAGGTCTTCCTCCTGTTCAAGTGTCTTTATCGTGACACTCTGTGTACACAAAGGAAAATGGCAGAGCTCAAGTCCAAATTCATAATAGCAATGTCACTGCCTTAAATGTGTCACAATGGCTCAGAATTGATATGATTGAAAAAACAGCTAAGAAAAATTAAGGTTGACAAAGCACCAGGACCTAATATAATACACCCACATGGCCTTAAAGAGCTGAGCCTGGTTATTTCAAAGCCATTATTTCTATTTTTAGAGACTCTTTAGTCACTGGCAAGGTACTGATGGATTGGCGTAAGGCCAATGTGGTTCTTATCTTTAAAAAGGTAGCAAAGTCTTTACCAGAGTTTGATAAAGAACCACACAGAGGAGTTTCTGCTAGAAATTAATTATTATAAGTGATAGTCAGCATGGCTTAAAGAAAGACAGAAGTTGTCAAACAAATTTACTCTCTTTTTATGAGGAAGTAAGTAAACAGGTAGACAGTGGAATAGCAGTTGATATAGTGTACTTGGACTTTGTTAAAGCATTTGACACTGTACCCCACAGACAGTTAATATGCAAGTTCGGGTCAATAGGTTTAGAAAAGTCGATCTGTAAATGGATAGAGAACTGGATTAAAGACCGCATCCAGGGAGTTGTGATTAATGATTCATACTCTGAATGGTCTAAGGTTATTAGTGGTGTACCCCAGGGTTCAGTGTTGGGACTTTTACTGTTTAACATCTTTATAAATGATATAGAGTTTGGGATTAAAAGTACCATTTCTGTGTTTGCAGATGACACCAAACTATGTAATGGAAATAAATCCATACATGATGTCTATAATCTACAAGCAGAACTGGATATAGCGTTTGATTAGGCAACCAAATGGCGAATTACATTTAATATAGATAAACATAAAATTATGCACTTGGGAGCTATCAACGTGCATGCTTCATACTGTCCAGAGGGAATACATTTGGGGGAGTCAGAAATGGAAAAGGATCTGGGGGTTCTGGTAGATCATAGACTTAATAACAGCATGCAATGCCAAGCTGCAATATCTAAAGCTAGCAAAGTACTTTCTTGTATTAAAAGAGGAATAGACTGTTGAAATGGAGTCATAATCCTGCTCCTGTACAAAGCATTGGTCAGACCACATCTGGAATATGCAGTCCAGTTTTGGGCACCAGTTCACAAAAAGGACATTGTGGAATTGGAGGGAGTTCAGAGAAGGGCAACTAAATTAATAAAAGGAATGGAGGAGCTCAGCTATGAGGAGAGATTAGCTGAAATGAATCTATTCTCCCCTGAGAAGAGAAACGTTTAAGGGGGGATATGATCACCCTGTATAAATATATAAATGGTCCATATAGAGAACTCTCCTCCCCATTATTTACTTTGAGATCATTACAAAGAACAAGAGGGCACTCTTTGCATCTGGAGGAAAAGAAGTTTAAGTTGCGGATAAGGAAGAGATTCTTCACTGTAAGGTCTGTGAAAATGTGGAATCGGCTCCCTCAGGAAGTAGTTTCAGCAATTACTATAGATTGCTTTAGAAAAAGCTGGATGATTTCTAGAAGCACAGAATATAACTGGGTATTAAGGATTTATAGTAAAGATAACAGAGACTGTTGATCCAGGGAACATCTGATTGCCTCATGGAATCAGGAAGGATTTTTTTCCCGTTGAAGCAAATTGTACCAGGGTTTTTTTGCCTTTCTCTGGACCAGCTATGTCTTATATCTGGGATATGTTTATTTCCCTAGTGGTTGAACTTGATGAATTTTATGTCTTTTTTCACCCTAACCTACTATGTAACTATGTATGTAATCCTATTCTTGTCAGATTCATGTGTCTGACACTTCCAGTGCAAGTATTCGGGCCCTCAGACATTACATGGGGCTACAAAAGGGTAAACCATACAAGCAGGAGTTGACTGCTTGGCTGAGATTTTCCCACATAGCCCAGTGAATGGTTCTATCTTCTCCCAACCCCAAAAATACACATGAAGAAAGTCTAGCTCAACTCTTACATTTGTCTTTATGGGAGTGTGCCCTTTTGTTTCTTCCTAAACTTGACAACATGAATTTTAACTGGCTTGGGAACTGTTTGCTGGCCCCTTTTCAATATTGAGTTTAGCTCCCAAGACAAGCTCTGATGTTTATATATAGGTACTGTTTGGGTGCAATTTACTGATGTAATGTTCTTTAGAATTTCTAAAAATCAGATAGGGATGTAAAGAAAATTATTTAAAAAATGGGTAAAATGTTTTCCTTGATTTTTTTTTATATTTCCAATTATTGTTGAACTATAATAGATAATTTTACACATTGCCTTACATTGTTAGTATTTTTTGCAAGCTGTACTACTGACAAGCATCATCATTCAAACATACTCTGGTATCAGATTTCACACTGAATTTAAATCTAAATGGAAACACCAATGATGGTCACCTCATTGCTAGAAAGTTTACTGTGTGTTAAACTATTGTTAATGATCATTTTTGAATTTAGCTAAAATCCTAAAATTTAAAGAAGAAATATGTATAGTAAATGTTCTCATATTCAGTCAACTTTTTCATGGTTTGTCTACCTAGAACCTTTACATATAGCTTTATTTAGTTGTACCTGTGTACTTTTGTGCTTTTTAAAATTTGGTAAAAAAAACAGAAATCCAACATTTTGTAAAATGCTGGTAGACTAGCTTACAACATGACTGGCTAATCCACTAAATGTACAGGTCTTGCAAATTTTGCAAGGAAATAACAAGGATCTGTGGCTAGTACATTATTATTGTTAAACAGTATTTATATTGCCTCAATCTATTACACAGTGCTCTACATTGAATATGGGTTGCAAATGACAGAATACAGATAGTGACACAGGAGGAGGAGAGAAGCCTGTCCAGAAGAGCTTACAATCTAAGCAGTGGGAGAAGTAGCACACAATAGAAGGGGGATATGGAATGGTGGGGGTTAAGGGAGAGGTTATTGAGGATTTCAAGAGACAGAAGTTGACAGGCAGGCAAGTTTGAATAAATGAGTTTTAAGTGCTCTTTTAGATGAGCAGAAAGTAGGAGCGAGACGAATAGGATGAGGAAGACTATTCCAGAGAGTCGAGGCAGCTCTAGAAAGGTCTTAGAGCCGTGTATGTGACAAGGTTATGGGTGAGGAAGTCATTAGTAGGTCATTGGGAGAGCAAAGAGAGTGGATAGGGGTGTATTTTACATTGTATTATCATCTAGCTGTCAACATGCATCTGACTTTCGATGATATATGGAGATGGAAGAGAAAGACACTTTTTTGCTCAAACTATGTCAGCAATAGACTTCCCCTCTTGTGCCCCCATTTTGTGAACAATAAAAAATGAATACACAAAAAAGTGTGTTAAACCAACAAGTGTTGATGAGGATCTAATAAAGTATACAATCTATGTATTCTCAGTCATGTAGAAATCCAAGAATATATGTTTAGAACATTTTTAAAGAATCCATGAAAAGCTTACATTTTAAACTCCAGGGGAAACCTGCACATGGTAAGAACCCCATTTGGATGCACTGGGCTGTAATGAGTAATATTGGCAAGTTTTTGGGGTTTTTGTTTTGTACAACACAGGATAACTCCTATGCATGCCAAGATTAAGCACATGCAGAAGGAACAGCCTGCAGTCTCCAAGGATATTTGATAAATGTATCCTAGGAGGCTGCGATTTTCCCTTTCAACCTTTACTAAAAATGTAAAATAAAATTGTGATGGGTCCACTTTAAGTCAGGACCCCAACAGAAAAAAAAAAACAGAAAACAATATAATATTATAATATTTTAATCAGAAGTATTCATCTATTTTGCTGGTCTAGATTAAATTTTCTAATAAAAAATTTGTAAACATTTTCCACTTAGTTTCAATTCATTTCATTTAAGAATACGTTTTTATTCAAATACCGATTCATTAAAAAATAGGTTACAATAGAAGACAAGTAAACTTTCTATAATATATTGCATCATATCTATACAAATTGTAAAACTTGATTCTTATCTCTTGGTAAAATTGTAAATTTTCTGGGAAAAGATACTTGTAATGTCAGCAAGGTCATTGCCTTAAAATAATAAAAAGAGAAAAAGAAAAGAAACTAGAAATAGCCGTTCATAAAAAACAAGAAATAACATTTCATAAAAAAAACAGAAATAACTTTTCCTGGTTATATTGGCCCTATAGGACCAAGTAAGTCACATCAGATGTAAGCAGCACATGCAATAAACTGTAGTATAGAAATCTTCCCACAATACTATGGCTATAAAATATATCATACCATATTCATAACATGCCTACTATTACCTAAACCAGTCCTGCTACATAATTTATATATAATATGGAGCAATGATAAAATTTATTGTATATACATTTAAATTCTGCTTATCCAATTGCAATAAAAGAATGGAGAAACATGTAAAATATTACCCGCTTGTTGACATTTTGAATGGCAACCTCACTGCAAACTTTGTTAGAACTTGTTAAAGTAAAACGGTTATGTTTAATGTAAATAGGCAAGGAAGGGTGATTTTACGATATTGAATGGAGCAGTGCAAATCAGCACATTATGCCCCTGGACCAAATGTGAATTCAGGATCACTGATTTATAGCACACCTGCAGCCAAATGATACCGTGTAATACCACACCCAACAAAGAGAACTGATAACAAAAGCTTGATCTGCAATCTTAAACTTGATAGAAGCTATCACTTATATATTTACTTTCCTGCTACTATCGATGGCCAAAATAATACAACCCCATCATATACACACTCCAATTATATTTTACAGCCATGATGACTTAGCAGAAACACTTTTTGTAGTCATTTTATCATAATTGCTCACCATTGCCTGACCCAGTGGGGGGTTAACATTGCCGACTGTGACAATTGTAGGTGTTATTGCTGACCCCTACACTTGCAAGGAGTTATCATTGCAGTGCCAGACACATTCTGGGGATAACATTGCTGACATTGACACAAATTCTGGGGATTAATATAAACTATAGCAAAGCAAAAAAATTACATACTACAAACCATGAACCGTTATGTGCCACACAAATAATGTGAGTTGGCAGCACACAACACAAAGAACAATGGCCGGTGGTATCTACATGGCTGTGGCTAGTGGATGAACGTGGCAGGAAGGGTTATACAGGGCACTTCAAATACGATTTTGCCCTAATAAAATCTACTGTTGCAGAGTGACATGCAAATCCCATATTCAATTTTTGGGGTGCTTAGAGGCTTATTTAAGCATTACCCAGGCAGCTCTTAGGCTGAATTTACTGGAATAACCAGTCATAGACAAATTAGCAGTTATTTGAAATCTATGAGATTATTTTTTTTTTACAGTGGAATGATTGCCTTTAAATAACTTGGTGATCTTTCTAAACTCATAGGTCTGTGGCATAGTTTCTAAATAACTAACACAGCATGAAATGTTTATCAGTATATCAGTTATGAATGCTAATTTTCTTGTCTGCTTGTTCCAATTCAGTGAATCAGTAAGAAATAGAGGCAAATTGTATTTTCAAAGGAAACCTGCATGCTATTCTTTGTGCAACTTCCTTAAGAAAACAAAACAGACAAACAATGGAAAAAACATGGTTCCATAAAAACAAAGCTTTTAGCTAGATACGTGCAGGAATGACATGTCAGGAGTGGCATGTGTACATATTTCCTGGTAATAAAGCAATTCTGAATCAGTAAAGTAAATATATATATATATATATATATATATAAAAAATACTCAAATAAATAATTATTTGAATAAATGTGATAGACAAATTAACAGATGTGATTCAGTATTAGTAGGAACACAGTCATATCTGCCAAATATTCCTTTAAGCTTTCACTGGAACTTTGTGTAAAAAAGGTTATGGGTCCCTACTGTCGGCATTTAAATAAATAGAAGAAAGTGCATTTTGTATTTTAGGCTGGGTAGAATGATTGGGATCTTAACATGGATTTTAATGCTGAAGTAAGGCTGAAAACATAACAAAAGAAAAAACAAATTTCCATAATACCTTTTTTCCATTCACCCATACCCTAGCTTAGTGATCGCCAACCTTTTCAGTTCCACGGACCACTAAAATTACCGGCTCCTGACCGCCCATGCGCGGGGAGCCGGGTGTCACGCAAGGGGGGAGAAACCTCTCCCATAGTGTCCAGGGACACAGCCCACCCACTTTCCTGAGCCAGGGATTTGTATAGGGGACATAGTCCACAGCTCTGGCCGGTGCAACCCCCCAGCGGGGTCCTTCTCTTCGCCCTGCTCGGGGGTGCACTGTCCAGAGCCATGGACCCCCACAATTTTTTTTGTGGACCACCGGTTGGCGACCACTGCCCTAGCTTATGTTGTCACTGTTCATTTTGAGGGGTTATATCATCTTCTGGAAGAGCAGCCTGGTCTCTATGATACAAAGATGCTCTGTGACTTAAGGCACTTGTATACGTGATCTCAGAATTCCTCTCTGCTATTATCAAATCAGACAATGCAATTGATTTATTAAAGTTCTTTAAGGCTGGAGATATTACACTCTCATCAGTGAACAAACCTGGAATGGATCTAGTCCAGGATTGAAAATATTTGCTAACAAATAGCAAATGGCTTTTAAGAAATCCATTCCATGTTTGCTGTATCACACAGGTTCACTGATGAATGTGTATCCTCTCAAGCACTGCAGAGCTTTAACAAATAAGGCCCCATATGTGAGTGAACCATAAAGCTGTCACTTGGATCTTAAAGTTAGTACTTGACTCTGAGATTCACAGCAGATTGGAGGAGATGTCCCCTAAAAATCTGCTTTATTAAAGCTTTTTAGTGGAAGGGCAGATTGCATGACCTCTGTGGGACCATTGATGTGAGATCATCAATGGGACAGTATCACCTGACAATTAAATATACATTAATGTTCATATAAATACATCTTTCATCTATATATATATATATCTTTCACATAACAGTACATTATATCATTAGATCACAATAGGCACAGCACAAAAAAAAACAAGCAGTTTTGTGAATCACTATGCAAACTGTTTGAAAACTATCACCTGTTTTGCAATGTTTGTATTTTCCAGTATGTCTTCATCATTTACCTTCCTAGATATTAATCGCATTCAATGTCTTTGGAGTATTTGCTGGAATTAAATTAGTCACCATCTGGTGTACATGGTTAAAGTTAAGCTTCAGAAACTACTTCTATTCAAACATTACCTATTTTATTGCCAATACTGTATGTGTGCCTATTTAAAATGTAAAAAAAAAAAAATGTAATGATTACCAAACATTAAAAGAAACATATGAAAAACATTCATAGCTGTAGTTTAATTAGCAAAAATATGAATTAACATAGTATTGCTTGATTTTATTTTAGCACAAATGTACCCAATACATTACCACAACAAAATATGTATATTGATTCACTGTAGTACCATTAATTCCTAATGGAATCTCAATGTACCTTGTCAATATACGTTCATTGCAGTGTACCACAAGAAATAAGCTAAGGTAAAAAAATAGTGCATGCAGCTTTTTAAATGAATTTTAGTGGCTAAGGCAGTCTATTTAAAAAATAAGCTGTCTATTTACAATACAAGTTACCATGTGGCATTTATTTAAAAAAAAGTACATATATTAGCAGAGGTGTGGGTCCAGCCTGAGTGTCCTGTAAAAATCTCTTGACCTAAACCCCCACATCTGCATTCGGTAGGATTTTAACTTAAATATTATTGTTTTTCAATAAAATATGAACCATTTAGTGATTGATAGCTATAGAAGCCTAGATGCAGAGACCACATTTTGCAGCACAAGTTTGAAATGTTGCAAGTATGTTTGGTATGTCAGGCTGAGAATGTTTGAAAGGGCGGTGGGGGCCATACTTTTTTTATTTTAATTTGTGCAGAAAAAATATACAAAAAGTGCTAAACCTAAATTATAGGCACAGTTTTAGTAAAACAATGTTTTAACATATATTACTGAATGTAAGTAAATGTATTTTTGTATTGGGTAAATGTAGCTGGAATTGTGCATTATGAGTTTGGTGACTGTTGCCCAGTACATTCTAAGTGCTTTTTGGGTTCATACACTACAAAACCTTTTTAAATATACCCCCAAGTCAAAGCAAAACATTACTATCTTTAATTATATTTTTTACATTTTACTAAAGAAAAAAAGGACATTCAAAAAATTAGAATAATCATTTTAATAAGTTAAACTGATGAAAGATTAAAAAAATATGTAACGCAACAAGACATAACAAAAAAAAAAAATTCAACATTTATCAGCAGATTACAAATAACTTAAAACTGTTAACTATATTATTTCATAGAGCAAAACTCTTTCTCATATAATGCAGGAATCACATGCTAGCAGTGATAGTCTGAACCCTTTTTTCGGAGATGAAGCAATACTGAATAAATATACCACACGAGTGAAAAAAAAACAAAAAAAAAAGAAACACACAAGTTAACAAATATTCTTGTAATATATTATAGTTTTATATAGGTAACCCATGCATATCTATCTGTCTAGATTAGTTTGGAGGATATTTTCCCATGTTAATGAAATCTTTGGGGTTCTAGAGCTGGCATCTGCATGAATATTGTCTCATTTGCAAGGAAGGTGGGTAATTAGAGCCAAATATTGGGTGTGTGATTTGAAAGTGAATGTCTAAAATATTACCCTTTTCTCCATTCAGCTAATCAGATTGTTGCCGAGATTGATCATGTTGTTATCCTAGCATTATTATTTTATTATTATTACTATAGTTATAATTATTAATAATAATTTTAATATTTATTAACAAATAGGATTTATATGGTGCCAACGTATAACGCAGCGCTGTACATTAAATAGGGGTTGCAAATGACAGACAAATACAGACAGTGATACAGGAGGAGAGGACTCTGCCCCGGAGAGCTTACAATCTAGTAGGTGGAGGAATTTACACACAATAGGATGGGAGATATGTAGTGGTGGGAAGTAATGACGGTTTCAAAAGACAGAAGAAGATGAGTAGGCAAGTTTGAAAAAATTGGGTTTGAGTGCTCTTTTAAATGAGCAGAAAGTAGGAGTAAACCGAATAGGATGAGGAAGACCATTACAGAGAGTCGAGGCAGCTCTAGAAAAGTTTTGGAGCCGTGTGTGTGATGAGGTTATGAGTGAGGAAGCCAGTTGTAGGTCATTGGAGGAGCCAAGAGAACGCCTAGGGGAGTACATCAAGATTAGCATCAGCCTTTGGTAATTCTGGACCTTACATTCAGGTAGAGCCATCCAGTCCCAATAAAACAAGGCTTACCTGATCTTATACTAGCTCAGAAAGGCTACTTATTAATGAGCCATATCCCTATTCTTTGAATTTACACCCCCAACCTCAAGAGTAAAATAAGGACCACCAGAATCAAACTTTCTTGGAACTTCCTATGATTGCTACACCACTGTGTGCATCAATAGTGCATTATTTCTTGTCATGCAAGAAGCGTGGAAAATGCCATTGTGTACTTCCTTCTGAACTTTGCCTGGCTTAAGCACATCCAAAATAAAACCTAAAACACTAAAACTTAAAAAGCAACCCACTCTAAACAATCTATAACTAGATTCTAGGATAAGGTGCACGTAGAAAGAGGCAAGGTGTCTATGGAAAATGTTAAAGATAGAAGTTTTAGTTTAGCCACATTTGTAAGTATATTTGGAGGCCACACTGGTTTATTAACACCCCTCCAGAGATTCTTTCAAAAGAACATGTATGGCAATAAATAGACTGGAACTGGTATGCCTAGAGGCTGTCCATTCGTCTTTAAAGGTACAACCCTAAAATCAGCATGCAGCAAATACATTAGAAAAAAATGGAGAAATATCTACTTATTCTGCTCAACCTTTCAGAAAGTATTAAAGTATTATTATTACTTCCATACAACTTAGCCAGCAATATACCTTAATCTTTTGAGTCTTCAAACTTTATCATTAGTAACAGAAGTTCATCACACTATAACCAGTGGACTAAATTTTATTTTCAAACATTTGTTTCACAGCCCTATGAATATCTTTATTTCTCAAACTATAAATAATTGGATTTAACATAGGTATTACAACTGTGTAGAATACAGTGGCAACGCTCCTATCTTCAACTGTGGACTCTGATTTTGGACTTAAATATACATACAGAGTTGTCCCATAACAAAGTGTCACTGCTGTTATATGGGATGCACAAGTTGAAAAGGCCTTTTGTCTTCCAGATACACTTTTTATCTTTAAAATAGCTACAATTATAGAGACATATGACACAACAACAACCACTATAGAAGGTATAGTGATTAAAGAAGAAAATATAAGGAGGACAAACTCATTAATAGTAGTGTCTGTACAAGAAATACTTAGTAACGGGGGAAAATCACAGGCAAAATGGTGGAGGACATTAGAGTCACAAAAGGTAAGCTGCAAGGTGCAGGATGTCTCAATAAGGGAATGTAGTAAACCAGCTGCATAAGCTCCACATATAAGTCCCAGGCAGGTCTTCTTCTGCATTATCACAATATAGTTTAATGGGTTACAAACTGCCACATACCGGTCATAAGCCATAACTGCAAACAGAACGCATTCAGTACTTCCAAGAACACAGAACAAGAAAAGCTGTACAAAACAGCCAGCATAGGATATTGTCTTCTTTTCAGAGAGAAAGTTTAATAACATGTTTGGAGCAATATCAGAAGACAAACACAGATCTATTATTGACAAACTACATATGAAATAATACATGGGTGTTTTTAACCTTTCATTATGAAAAACAGCAGAGATGATCAGCAAGTTACCGAAAAGACTTATTAAATATATAAATAAAAAGAGCAAGAAGAACACTATCTGAAGGTCATGTCTCCTTGACAATCCAGTCAGAATAAACTCATTCACCAATGAATAATTGCCGCTTTTAGATAAAACCATTGGATAGCAGTGGACCTGCAAGTACAATATATAGTCAACTTCAGTTTTACACATATAAGCAAACAAACGCAGGGTTCATTAATGATTAATAATGATATAGAATTTGTGCTAAACTAGTGGATGGAAGGCCACATGGACCCTAATGCCTCCCTCAATGGTTCTCCAGATTTTGAAAATAATAGGAAAAAAAGTTAATGTAATTTTTACTGTTAGAAATCTGTGAGAAAGAAGTAAAACTATGCAAAATTGTTTCAAGTCACAAAGAAGGCTCTCAAAAATATACATCTCTACTGCCAATAAAAAGGAGAAGTATTTGTAAAAAAAACAGAGGATAATGATAACAAGGTGTTTTAGTCTGTTGTGTTAGCCCTAAAAAAATCCAAATTCAATTTTTTTTTTAAATCATTACATTTTTTTCTACTTTCTTTTTAAATTTGCAAAATAAATGTTTAATTGGTTATGCTATTTTGAGGCCAATATAATATTATAACCTATAATATATATATATATATATATATATATATATATATATATATATATATGTGTGTATAATATAATAACAATATAATACAACCTTATAATTGTGGGTGTACTCATTACCTTCTACCTTTGGCATCTCTGGCTACTGTTTTTCAAGAATCTTACACTTTGACTTGGTCATACAAATAGCACCATAGCACTAAACTGGTAATAAATGGCGAACATGGAAAAACATGGTCTACATACTGCATATATGATTGATTTGTGATGAAGTAAGCACTCCAGTACTTGTAACTCCACTTGCATTCACTGTCCACTAAAGGTGGAAGAATTCTGAGATGGAAAACATTTTAAATAGACAGCCACGGAACTTCTATGCTTTAATTCTAATTGTTATCCACTTTCTTGCACTGGCAATCTGAACCATAGCACAGTAACTGTTTGTTCTCTGGTCTCCCTGCAGTAAGGTGGGATGGACAGAATAAGGGAGGTGCAAGGACTTTGGTTGAGGAAAAGATCCGGGCCGTGCACCCTTCTAACTGTTTTGTGAGTGAGTGACTGTCACTACTACTTGATTTGGAACTGCCTTGTGATACTATTATTAGAGAACACATTAATTATGGCCTTTTGTAGGGATAAAGATTTAAATACATTTTTGGCTGATAACACAACATATTAATAGCAAATTATTTGTGTAAAAACATTTTTAAAGTTACACAAAAAAAACAGATTAAATTATTTGGCAAAATTTGCACCTTTTTGCAGTTTACACTTACTTTTAATGTGGATCCTCTGTCTTTGGAATGCTGAGTGTACAAATATCTAAAATGAATACTTTGTTTTTTGCAGACTCATAGCTTCAAATTATTAGTCCAGGATAAGGTATACTGACAGTGATAGATTTTTATAGTGTTGGAGAGATTCCCTATACACAGTGCTGTATCACGACAAGTCTACCTGGGGAATTTTATTATTTGCCATGTGTTCCCTGCAATACAGACCCACACAGAAGATCCTATGAGAATAAATAACAGAGGAGTAATTAAGCTAATCACTTTTCATAATTTAAAAAAACATGCAACAGTGTAATATTTTAATACATACACAATATTGGGAATTTAAAGTGGGAAGTAACTCAAAAAGAAGTAATTCACAGTTTCAAGTATTTACATAAAATGATAATTTTTTTTTTAAGTACGCACAAATGTGATTTGTTGCATACATTTAAAATTTATGTATTAAATCCACAGTACAGGTAGTCCCCAGGTCACATACGAGATAGGGACTGTAGGTTTGTTTTTAAGTTGAATTTGTATGTAAGTCAGAACAGGTACATTATTTTAATAAATGCAATTAGGACAGATGTTTGTCTCAGCATATTATTAGGCAGTCTGGTGTCAGTTACTGTATACAATCCTCACTGTGAGCTAATCACAAACAAAGCAAAAAAAAAATGGAGCCTAGACAGTCATTACCTCTGGAGCAAGCTGTGCTTTAATATGTAAAAGAAACAACTGCAGAGCTTGTCTTGGTCATTAAAGAGTTACAAGATGTTGCAGAAAGATCACCCACAACCTCAGCTGTGTATAGCAAAAGATTTTTTTCTGCAAGTCATGCAAACTGCCCCCCTTCAAGCCTCCATCCTGCACAGGAGCGAGCAGGGAAGCCCTGTTTGTACCTAGGAGTCGTTCCTATGTCAGATGTCCTGAACCCGCAGACTACCTGTATATATTCGTATTGAACTGAACTGAATATGAACTGAGGTATATTTTTGTCAAAGAACTCTGTGGGACTACTTCCTAGTCTGAACAATGTGACTCTACCCTTTACCTTTAAGAAACAGAATCATCTACAGGTGTACTCTATCTGCTAATAGAATTAGAAATGACATCTGAGATGCCCCAGTCATGGCACTCCCTCTGGTGGTGGGTGTGGTATCTATCACTTACATAGTCTCTACCCAGTCACATGATTATGAATTAATGGCGCTTCAGAGGATGATGTATCTGCTATAGAGCAGCAGTTAGGCAGCTGGAAAGGTTACTACTATGTACTACTTTATTTTTGGTCACTTTAGAGCTTTAGGACTGTAATTCTGAAAAACCCTTTACACATTTTGTGCATGAACTGATTTAAAATGTTGTTGAAGTGCAATTGGAGTAGTCTATATTTATCATCTCCTAATTCCATTTAATTTATTTGAAGGAGTTTGGTGCATCCTAAACTGATTATGTGCTGCAGCTGACCTAATACATTTTGCAGTCCCATGAGCTTTTTTCACTCAACAAGTAATTTAATGGTTACATTCTATTCTATTCTGGTTCTATGTTGTTTTATCGTGGAACCAAAAGAGCAATGATTTTCAAACTCCTATCAGTAAATATTTAAACATTTTGACCTGATAGCCTGTAGGATTTACCATTGGTAGTTAAAAATTTACATGTATGCTGAATGGTATTCATTTATTGACACATATTTCTTCTAGTCCAAAAGAGCCTTGTGCATCAGACAAATGTTCTCCAGAAAAATGGTGCCCACCCACATTCTTCAACATGCTACGCAACAGCTGGTAGATGCAAAGACTGAAATTATCTATGGATAAGTTAGTGTTTCTGAACCGGGGTTACATGAGCAATTTGGTATTGCGAGGTAAGTTTAACCAATGATTTTTTTTGGCTATCTGTAAGGTTGACATTCTTCTTACTGGCAAGAAATGCAAAAGGCATTCTCCCACTGACCTTCACACTAATGTGCTGTGAGTTCTGGATATAGTAATTATAGTAGGGGTTCCCTGAGAACCTGAAAGTTATCTCAAGAGTTTCCCCCATGTTAAAAAGGTTGGGAAACATTGACCCTAGACACACTTACATACTAGTAAGTTCTTCCTTTAGCAAGTTAGTAAGTTAAAGAAAAGTATAGGGCTCCCTCTTGTGTTTGGATTGTAAGCTTCCATCTATTTCCCATAGTAGTCTTATAATTTTACCTTCAAAATTATGTAATCGATAAATACAAATTGCCAAATTTTGTTTAAGCCCATATACCTAAATGGTAGCGTTTGATGACTATGTTGCCCTATTCTGACCCACTCTGCAGGCTACTGATGTGTTGTGGCGCATATATGTAGAAGAACAGGAGCAGAGCCTTTACTTTATCTCTGGAAACAGGATGAAATCTCTCATAAGCGCAGTGCCTCCACTCAATTTGGTCTTGTGAGTAACAAGTAAACTCCCAGTTCAGAATAGTATACTCATAGACAAAAATCCACACTGTATTAGCAGAAAGAGTCTCTGTATTGAATAGTAACAACATATGAAATCCAGTGTAACATCAAACTTTGCAATCTTCAAACAGCAGCAGTCTCTAGCTCCCAAAGAGTCTACAATTCGCAGATCAGAAAAGGCAATGTGATCTTTTTGCACAGCGGCTGTAGCACAGTAAGCAGCCACAGCAGATCCGGGTACTTCCTCCTATTCACTTTGTTCCATATTCACTGGCAATCCAGGTCGCCTGGAAAGAGCACCAGCCCCAATATTTTTTGTCCCAGGTTTGTACTTGAGCGTAAATTGATAATTAGACAATGCAGCAAGCCACCTGTGACCGGTGGCATTCAACTTTGCTGTAGTCAAAACATAAGTAAGGGGATTATTATCAGTACTCACCTGAACTCTGTAAAGGTAATCATGCAGCTTGTCCACAATGGCTCATTTAAGAGCAAGAAATTCCCATTTGTGTACAGGATAATTCTTTTCTGCTGGGCTGATGTATGCAACAGGCCTCAGTCCTTCTGAATACTTCTAATGAAGAACTCCTCCTAACCCATCGTAACTGGCATCAACATGTAATACGTATGGCTTTTGTGGGTCTGCATAAGCCAACACAGGTGCTTCTGTAAGCCTTTTCTTGAGCTGTAAAAAAAAGATTCCTCACACGAAGAGGTCCATTTGTCATTGAAAGAAGTTTTGCCAGATTTGTCCGAAACAGAGGAGTCTTTTAGTAGGTCATTAAGAGGACGTGCTATCTTGGAATACCTTCCAATGAAGCAGCGGTAGTAGCCACAAAACCCCAGAAAGGATCCCAATTCAGTCAGATTTGTGGGACGAGGCCAGGTCACCACTGCCTCCACTTTATCAGGATCAGTTGCTATCCCTTGTGCAGATACAATGTGACCTACAAAGTTTACTGAAGAGCAAGCAAACTTACATTTATCCAGGGAGAGCTTTCAGGCCTTCTGCTCTCAAACCATCAAGTACTCTCTGGTCGTGTTCTTCCAGGGTTGAGCCAAACACATTTATATCATCCAAGTAGACAATACATTGAGTGGGACAATGGTGTCCCAATGTTTGATCCATCAAACGCTGAAAGGTTGCAGGAGCACCATTCATTCCCTGGGGCATACGAGCAAACTGGAAAAACCCCAACAGGCAAATAAAAGCAGTCTTTTCTTGATCTTCTTCACTCATAGGCACTTGAAAGTATCCAGAACGTAAGTCCATTACTGTGAACCATTTGCTGCCTCTCAAAGCATCAAAGGCTTCATCTATGTGAGGAACAGTGTATTGATCTGGAACAGTACGTGGATTCAGAGTTCTGTAATCAACACATTCTCACCCCACCATTTTTCTTTCTGACCACCACTAATGGAGATGCATAAGGACTTTTTGACTCAACAATGATGTTTTGATCTTTCATTTTTTTTCACACACTCTTGATAATTATCCAAATCTCTGGGAGATATCCATCTTGATTTTTCTCTAAAAGGGGTGCTTTCAGCACATCCCACATCCATTTCATCAGTAGAGAAAACATCACTGTACTCCATTAGCTGCTCACCGAATATTTGCTTATGCTCCGGAGAACTGTCAGCATCCTCCAGGTTAAAGTCTGATTTGGTTTCTTGATTTTCAACTTTAGTAGGGTAGGAAGTATTGGTTTCAAATGAATACCAATAGGCCACCTACTGTAACGCTGGTATTATGACTGGGTATGTAGTAATATTCTGAACAGTAACAACATCCATTCTAGGACATTTAAAATGATAGTCTTTCCTTTCAGGTATTGACTCCCAGCCGTTCTTTCCAGCCATTTTGGAATCAGTCTCTAGCAGGAAAAAGCTTCCATTTGCCCCTGGTAAGATTTCTACATAAACCCGTAGGTTTCTCACTTCCCTTGATGCAAGCTCTATTGAACGCCAGGGATTCCCTACACTTCCTCCAGGAAGATCAGGAGCAAACGTTTGACATATATCCTGCAATTCTGGAGCTACAGGTAGAGCAGGCAGTGGAATCCCCTGCTGTGGCTGAAGAAAACGTATAAAAGCAGCCTCAATGGCTTCAACATTGGAGCCCAAAATCATAGGTGCTGACTCATTACCCCCAGGTGGGGGGCTCACATAAGAGATTACCTTGAGTGGTGGATCCTCATCAGCAACCACACCAGGAATGTGAAGTTCCACTTCTAGACAACCATCCATAAAAACAGGATTTTCTCCCACACCATAAACAGGCATACCGTTCACACATTGCAAAGCAAGATGGCTTAAGTGTTGTTGGTAGAAGAACTGGTATTTAATTGTCAACTGAGACCCAGTGTCAAAAAGAGCAGTTGTGGGTACATTATTAACAAATAGTTTGAAAGTGCATCTGCGGCCTACCCCACGTAATTTAATGAACTTTGATCTTTGTAGCTTTCTCTGTTTTTTCTACTCAACTGTCAATGAATGGAGCTTTAGGCTGCAGGGGTTTACTAGGCTCTCTGGTAATACTTAGCAATTGTTTCACTCTCCTGCTCATCCAGAGAAGTCACTTTAGTTCTACTCTTATTTGGAGTAGTGAAACGGATATCAGCCTCTTGTTTCTTTACCTCTGTCAAAATTTCTGTGAAAGTAAAGTCATTCTCTCTCAAAATAATTCTGAGGACTGGCGACATAGGGTGATGCGGTAACAGTCCCTTTAATATTTGAGCAGTCCTTAACTTGTCAACATCTGCAGGGGAGATCACCTTTTCAGTTAGCAATCTCCCTAGAATTATCTCTAGCCTTCTCACAAATACAGAAACATCCTCTCCCTCTTTGTGCTTCGTCTGTTTAAAGCCAGCAAGCATTTGATAAGGGTCATGGTACATTCCATAAGCATCTGTCAGGACATTAATATAATCCTGAGCAGTGGTACTCCCATGAGTGTCCTCGTACGCTCTAACAATAGTAGATGCTGGCGCTCAGAGGCTTTCCATAATGCATTGTTTTTTCTTTACCTCCGAGCAGGTCCATTCCATTACTTGTTGTGCAAAATCTTTCCATGCCTCAAAGCTCTCCTCACCAGCAGGAACAGGTAGTACTCCTGAAGAAAGCTTTAACCTACGATGAGAATCAGCATATAGATTTTGAGATATAACTTCAGTGACCTCTAACAACAAATGCTCAAGATTGGTCTCCTGCTTAGTGACTGTATCTGACATTGTATCAGTGTCTTCTGTAGAAACACACAATTTCAAAAGATCACACTTTACAGGCAGGGCTGGTAGCTTTCTCCTCACTGAAGGTGAAATTAGTGGAAAAACGATAGCACAGCCTTTGGGGTAGATACAAAAAGGCCCTTTAACTGGATTTAGATCCACCTCACTGAGACATAGGTATTGGGTATAGAGCTCATATCCATCATCATCCTCTCTTTTATCCACAAGAGATGCATGCTGCAGAGTTTCATTAGCTTTTAGTGCCTCCTGTAGTCTGTGGGTGCTCACAGATATAGGTACACAAGATACAGCAAAGGTCAGTTTATGTGACAATCCCTTCTCCTGAGCCCACTGCCATACAGCTTCTGTAGATAACAGTGGCATGGTAACACAATACAGTCCTGATCCAAGTGCCTCCAATTGTAGCCCTATTCTGACCCACTCTGCAGGCTACTGATGTGTTGTGGCGCAACCTAAGTGGAAGAACAGGAGCACAGCCTTTACTTTATCTGTGGAAACAGGATGAAATCTCTCATAAGCGCAGTGCCTCCACTCAATTTGGTCTTGTGAGTAACAAGTACAGTCCCAGTTGAGAATAGTGTACTCATAGACAATAATCCACACTGTATTAGCAGAAAGAGTCTCTTTATTGAATAATAACAACATATGAAATCCAGTGTAACATCAAACTTTGCAATCTTCAAACAGCAGCAGTGTAAACATGTTAAAGTCCTTTCAGTATGTCTCAGGGAGAGGATTGTGCCATAACTTACAGTCAGAAGTTATACTTTCTGCGCATGCAACAGAATCTGAGTCTCTCACTCTCCAGACCATGTCCTTCCCAAGGGCTTACCCAAAAATCCCTGCCCTAGGCTGGGTCAGTAGTGATGACCTCATCCCCAAAGTGCTGAGGGCACAGCAGCCATCTTGGAACATGGCAAAACACACACTGCAGTAATTATCATAGAATACATTAATGCATAAACAGGCAGTGAAATTACTACATTGCTACAACTACTTTCGACAATGGGAAGGAAATGAGCTTCTGTCCCTTCCCTCCCCACACCTCCCCACATGTACTGCTTTTACATTAAAAAATACTCATTACTCATACCCCCAGGGAGGTTAATAGCATGCACCCAAATTGAGCATATGATGAAAGTGTTCACCAATTCTTTTGTTCACATCCAGTACGGTTTTACCACAAATCTCCATATTCAACTTCCTGTATTCACACGGAGTATTCAAGTGTTGGTTACTAACCAAAGTTACTGAAGATTTTTCTTTTTCAAGCAGCAGGATCATGATTGCTGTGCTCTCTTGAGGTTGTCACACTTCATCTGACAGTTTTTGTCACATATGTGAGAACTATCTTGTGATAAAACAGCAGGGAGACATTACTGCCTTCATTAAGAAAATTTATTTTGCATTTTTTGGAGTGAAGCTTGGTGATCAGGACTAGTGTTGATGTTCGAATTCGGGTTGTCCCTATATTCGACCCGAATATGGCTGTTTGAATTCGGGTAGACCCGACCTGAAAAACACGGGATTCGACAGCAAAAATTTGGGAGGAATTTTTTTTTTTATTTCTTATTTATTTCGTATGTGTTTATTTTAGACTTGTTCTTTTTTTATTTTTTACAGGTTATCCGACAATGACATTATGAATCATAATGTCATTGTGGGATTCCTGGACTGTGGGAACTTTGCGGTCACAGCTAATTGAAAACAATTTGAATGATCATATTGTTACAGCATGTACAGAATTGTGCACAATATGATTGTTCAAGTATAATCGTGCATAATCGTTGATCGGTCGTAATCATTTGTTTTCTAACAATATTTATTGGAAGTGTGTACCTAGCTTTAGCCTAAAATTGATGTGACAGGTGCTCTTTAATATTCATGTGAAGTACAGGGGTATGTAATAGTGTTATGTATCTTTTTATAATGTATCTTTTTTTATCTGTTTGGAGGCTGTAGAAGCTCTACACAGTGCTGAAAAAAACACGAATTTTTCCTCCCCTTGACTTTAATGGTGTTCGAATTCGATGTTCGACCACCCAAATTTTTTTGCTCTATTCGAGCTAATAGCTGCCGAATCGAATAGTGAACTATTCGACCAACACTAATCAGGACAAGAGGTGGGTTCCATGTAAACTCTGTATTTTCTTGGAAGAGTTTTATAGGGTGAAAAAATCTTTTGGAGTGCTTGACATCCACAGACTAATAAGGATCCACAGTTTGAGACAAAATTGGAAGAAAAAAGCAACTTGGTTTTATTTTAAGGACGTGATCAATGGTCAATAATCCCCACTAGTCATTAGATGATCAGTAAATAAAGGGGCACCACTGACATGGAGAATCAAAGCAATGCTTCTGCTGAGATGTCCACCTTCAAAAAAAAACACATATTTTTTCTTACTCTTAGGGAACTTTGTTAACATCCCTATTTAATGTACAGCGCTGCGTAATATGTTGGCGCTATATAAATCCTGTTTATTAATAATAATAATAATGCTTACCAAGCTTCTTGCTGCCCATCCTTACTGCTATTAACTGGAAATGTTGCTAGCATTACCAGTAGAGAAGCCATGTCACAAGTAGGAACAGAGCCAATCAATTAGTAACTTTGTAAAAGAGACTTAACGGTTTCTCCAATCCTTTTTATTACCCTACCCCTCCATCCTGAACCCCCTCTCCACTTTCTTCTCTATGACTCCTCCCAGTGCATAAATACTGTATGGTTGTCCAGGTCCTCAAACCTCCCCAGCTCCCCACACATTATCTTATTCATTCCTCTAACATTATCCACATGGCCTCTTGAAGTGCTATTGGCAATCAATGCATCATAAGTATCCTTCACAAACCTCCTGAAATCATAAGGGTACACATACCATACATGCAACATATGACACAAATTACATGGCCACTTGGCAATTGCCTTAAAAGATGACAGGAACTTTACCATTAATGAACAGGAAATGCTAATGTTTAAAATAATAACTTAGGACATGTTCCTACCCTCTGATTTCTACCTCTTCCTTCCAGTAAATGTGGTACCAATACCATGTTTAGGGACTTTTTTTTATTTATTATTAGCTGTAAATAGGAGTACATAGCTTTTTTGGATATGTCCTTAGTGGTCCATCAACATTTTTAGTCATAAGGGGAATGTTTTGGGGGTGTCTAAACACACAGACAGTAACAAACCTATATCATGTTACTGGGAATTCTAAAATGATTGCACAGGTGAACAGGAAAACAACATTGGACACAGATGTGAAACAGGAGGTTCAGCTGCAACATGCACAGCTGTGGACACTGACACAGGAGGTCATAGCATGCCTAAAGTGATGGCATGTTGTTTATGTCAGAAAGAGCAGGCAATGTCCATTCTTCAATAAAACAAACATCTTTGTTCACAATTTTTTTTAGGTACACTTACCTTTCCTCACTCCACCGCAGGCACCGCCATCTTCACCAAAGGTTTGGGTCTTCACCCATATTGATTGGTCAGGCCAGGTAAACATAGCTCCCATGCATATGTGCAGGAGGTATTACCGGCTGCCAGGATACCCGGTACGCTCAGCTCGGTGTACATAGAAGAATAGATTGTGAACAGACAGGTAAGTTTATTTTATTGCAAATAGGACATAACCAGCCTGCTCTCAGTTTTTTTTTTGACAGACTATAGTTCCACTTTAAGTAACTGAATGAGTCTGTGTCTATTAATTATTAACTTGCATGTTTTGGACCGCTCACCCTCCTTATTCAGTTCTATATCATAAGTAGACATGGGTAGACATGGGAGACTGTACAAATGCATTGATCAGCAGATGTCAGTCCTTTTTAACCACTAGGTGGTGCTATGTTTGTTTTCATTTTCAGTGAATTACACTTGTGATCATGTGTGAATAAAACACACAGCAATGTCGCTATAAAAGCCGACCTATCGACTATTTTTTACATTATATAAAAAGGCTTGCTAACCCTTTTATAAAATGTAAAAATGTGTTTTTTTTAAACTTTTTCAATTGTTTTTTTGTTAATTTTTTTTGGGGGGGGAACATCCCTCCCTTTCTGTCCTTACCACTGCAGCAATAAAGACATAAGGGTAAACCGTCAACCTTCTGAGATACCTACCTCAAATATTCCAGAGGTTGTAGGCTGCTCCTTCTGTGCATGCCCAAGATCGAGCATGTGTTATCAGGGGCTTTGCTAAACTGTAAAAAAAGTGCCGATCCCACGCATGCACAATTAGATTAGAACTTTTTTTTTACATTTACAGGAAGGTGCGTCACCTAAATTCACAACTGCACAGTGAGAGATTGGGTGATGTGAGAAAACACAGAACATGGAAGAAAAAGATAGGACGATGGCTGCGCCCATGTCCATGCCGGAAAGAAGAGAGGAGCCAGGCTGTACTGTTATTTGGGTGGTCGTGGATCGCTTTTCCAAGATGACCTACTTTGTACCCCTTCCTGCTTTACCATCGGCAGCTGCGTTGGTGCCAATCCTTATCTGTAAAATCTGCTTTTGGAAAGGCTTCTGTAAATCCTTCGGCATTTCTGCAGAGTTTTCTTCAGCCTATCACCCACAGCCTATTGGGCAGACGGAAGTCAACCAGGCCCTGGAGCAATAAATTTGAGCTCTTATATAACTGGGTAACTCTGCTACCATGGGCGGAGTTTGCTCACAATAACCATGTCAGCACCAGTACTCAAGAGTCTCCTTTCTTCATTGTCTACGGCAAACATCCTCGTCTCCCGTCTCCTAGACCCTGCTCTGCGGAAGTACCTGCACTCAGTGCCCAGCAAAGGAACTTTAACAGTATCTGGTCTTCTACCTGTGAGCATTTGAAATACGCAGCTATCAGATCGGCAATGCCGTAAGGTACCTCCTCTCTAACCTGGGGATGAAGTCTCGCTCTCCACTAAGAACATCAGTTGCCAAGTCCCTTCTCTGAAGTTTGCTCTGCGTTTCATTGGTCCATATGTTATTTTTGCTCAGGTCAACCCGGTCAGTTTTAAACTTTGGCTACTCCTGCACCCAATTCTGTACAGGAATATGAAGTCCATCAAATTTTGGATTCCAAGATTTCCCGCAAGAAGCTGATGTACTTGATTGACTTGAAAAGTTTTCGGTTATATATCGTTTCCTCAAAAAAAAGACCCACCATGAGGAAGCTCGAAATATAAGCCCTACCCTGAAATAGCACCACACTGAAAATAAGCTAAAATATATATATGACAAGAGGTGCTCATTTAAAGAATGCACTAATGCTAGGCGTGAGAAATTGAGGCCAATGGTTCTCAAGCAGGGGTGGGAAACCCCTGGGTCATCATACAAGTGGGCTGTGGCTCTGGCCAGTGCAGGCACCAGCAGGGTCAGGAGAAGGACCCCGCTTGGTCCTGGAGACATTGCAGGCTCAGGGAAGTGGGTGGGCTGTGTCTCTGGAGAGAGTGGGCAGGTTCTGGCATTATGACATCACTTTCTTCCCCTTTGAGCGACACACGGCTCCCGGCACATGTGCGGTTCAGAGTCTGTGCATTTAGTGGTCCCCGACATGCAAAAGGTTGGGGACCGCTGTTCTAAAGAAAAGTCACAAGATATTCAAGATGGATTTCAGGGTTTGGAGAGTTATGATGTTCCAGAAAGTGATGACATGACTGTATTTGAATAAATGTTCATTTTTTGTTCAAGAACAAATAAGATCCCCTGAAAATAATTCCTTGTGCATTTTTTGGAGCAAAAATGAAAATAAGACACTGTGTTATTTTAGGGGAAACAGGGCATGAACACTGCTTTTGTCACTGCAATACTATATTATTTTACTATGTATATCTATTTATAATTAGTAGGCAAGTATCAAACACATTCACACAAAATACGTATAAGTATGCAAGTTTCATGTACAGTATGTTCAGTAATCGAGAAATGAAACCTGCATCACAGCCAATCCTCGTTAGTATAGTGGTAAGTATCCCCGCCTGTCACGCGGGAGACCGGGGTTCGATTCCCCGACGGGGAGGCAAACTTTTTTTTTCCCCTTTGTATTACATCTTATTCTGCACAGGACACAGATCTAAAATTCTTAAATCCAAAGGAGTTCCCACAATCTGTGCACTGATTATATTTAGGAACGTTCAGTTATTTGTCTCCACTATATGCATCAATGTTCTATTTACTGATACAAAGTAGATTGGAAAGTATCATATATTCCGTATCCACACAATTGTAATAGGTAATATTGTATGCATCTATAATATTGTATGCTCTTCAAATCTTCTTTTAAAAAATAAAAAAGAAATAAAATATTTGAACCTCATTTGCATTTTAAGGAAAGTAGAAAAAGAAAATGAATGGCCCGTACGGGGATCGAACCCGCGACCTTGGCGTTATTAGCACCACGCTCTAACCAACTGAGCTAACCGGCCACGTGCGTTGTGAAATTGAATCACAAGGAACATGAGCTTATATAACAATGAAGTCATACATTCTGTATGTACATTCTGTAGATTTGTAATCTACTTCGTATCAGTCATTTGACTATTGATATCTATAGTAAAAGAAGTAAATGTGCTTTGCAGTTCTAGCTACTAACAATTGTCAGTGAATATTATATACTAGAACATTGATGCATCTAATAAGAAAATAGGTCTGTCTGCAATTCTATTATTATTATTAAACAGGATTTATATAGCGCCAACATATTACGCAGCGCTGTACATTAAATAATTCTAGATGTACAAAATCGTTTAAAAGCATATTTAAAGCTAAATAATCATAAAAAAATTAAAAAAAAGAGAACATTGATGTATATAGTAGAGAAAAATAACTGAGCTTTACGTTCTAGATATCAGTGCACAGAACTCTATTGGACTTTAGAATTTTATGTACAATGCTGTTTATCATGTTAGCGCTATATAAATCCTGTTTATAATATAAAATAGTAATAATAATAGATCTGTGTTGTGCAGAATACGTATTAAGATGGGAAAAAAAATTTGCCTCCCCGTCGGGGAATCGAACCCCGGTCTCCCGCGTGACAGGCGGGGATACTTACCACTATACTAACGAGGATTGGCTTACATACAACTGGAAAATGATGAGAGTCATGAGTCGAATAACAGAATATAAGCATGTGTATGTACTTACCTAGATTGCCTGGTGTGATTGCTGATGTATTGTTTTTGAAGCTGAATTGGGGAAATCAATGTTATCTAGTTAAACATATTTTTGGTGTGGGGGTAATGGTAGGCCATTTAATGAGATTCCAAGTTAATCTTCTGCTATATACTCATACACTTCCAGCACACTGCGGAATATACGAGTGCTGGGTGGACATGTAGTGATGCCTATCCAGGGGTGCAATCAGAGGGTGACAAGGGGTTCTGTACTGGGCTTTTAGCTATCTTAGAACTTTTGAACATGGGGGAAGGGGACAAGAAAAGTTTACCTATTATGTGGCCCAGAAATTTATGATGGTGGTCCTGTGATCTGGACAGTCCCAGACCAATACCAAATTCTTGAATGAACATAGTGTATACACCAACCATTCTCAACCAGGGTATGGTGTAACCACAGGGTTCCTCCACAGGCTGCTAGGGGTTCCTTCAAAGCAGCGGTCGTCAACGGGTGGTCCGGTGGAGAAAATTTTGGAGGTGTGCGGCTCTGGCCTGTGCACCCTTGAGCGGGATCAGAAGGACCCCACTGGAGGGGCGCACCGGCCAGAGCTGCGAGCCACGTCTCCCACACAGATCCTGGGCTCAGGGAAGTGGACGGGTTGTGTCTCTGAACTTGCGATGAGAGACTGGGAGGGTTCTGGCATCAAGACGTCACTAAAGGGGAAGTTTCTTCCCCTTTGAGTGACACCCGGCTCCCCGTGCATGCACGGTCTGGAGCTGGTAGATTTAGTGGTCTGCGGGACTGAAAAGGTTGGCAACCACTGCTTTAAAGTGTAACTAATTGGCCTCACATTTGATGATGCCTGCATAGTTTTGGGGCCAGCAGCACTTGGTGGAGCCAGCTGAGTGACACTAATGATTGGTCTATAATGGGGGTATTCTAACCATCACTGTAAGGGTAAGCAATTTGGCCACCTATGTCAAAGGCTTTTTCCTCAATGACCCCCAAATTATTCATTTTAACAGGTTTCATGACTACCTCAAAATATTCATTATAGTAGTGGGTTCCACCACAACAGTGAAAAAAAAAATTAACTGTCAGTAAACCAAATGATGGCACATGAATAACCAATTCATTTTGGTCCACAAGAAAATATTAGGTGCATGTTAAACAATAATACAAGTCTTCGAAAAAAAGGATTTACAATCCATGTCTTGTGCAATTGTAATGATGAAAAAAATATGTCACAGATCCCCAAAGGACCAGGGGTTCTGTACCCTCTTTAGTGTCACCCACCTGGCATTTCCCTGCTGCCAGCACCAGCTCTGCTCAGGAATCCCAGACTCTGCTCACTTTCTGGTCCAGGTCATATGACTCTGTCAGCTGCCCCTTTGCCTCAGAGGATTGGATTGTTCTGCAGACGCACTCCACCTGCTGACAAACATGTGAACAGCACCTGAGCTACCTCTTCTCCAGCACTCCCTCTGGTGGTGTGTTAGGATGTCTGCAGGTCACATGTATAAGGAAATGATTGACAAACAGAAAGTTGCCTGTACAAGAAGTTTCTTTTGGTTCTGTTCCCAGGTTCGAGTTGCTCCTGTCTGGGTCTTCTTGATGGCCTTGTGTACTGACCCTGGCTTGACCATTGACTATTCCTGATCGCTGCCTTGTTCCGACTCCACGCTTTATTCCTGTCTTTCAGCATTCACAAACATCTGCGTGCATGGGGGCCTCAACCTCTGCACCCTGTGCACGCTTCTGCCAATTACGCTGGTGGCACTGTGGGTCCACCATCCCTACCTGTGGCACTGTGACACAAGGTCATACAACTGTCTCTCTATTACCTCCTCCTTTGGTCTAACTCAGAATATTAACAGCCCCACACACATTAGAGGTGATATTTTCCAAACTCTGCAACATCACCCACTTTGACAACTCACCTTTTCACCCTTCTGACCACAACCACCTTACATTAAACTTTTCTAATTTTTGCCCTCCTTTGCCACTTCGCAGACCAGGTTAATGACTGCCTCAACATGACTTTGTAGGGCCCTGGTCAGCACCAGTCCCCACCAGACACCAGTCCCCCAATCTAACGCTCCCGTCTTCACCTTTAGTAAGCCCCTGTTCAGCCTCGGGAGACTGGTTGCGTCTCTCAGCACTTAATTGCCCCCAGAACTTACTACGCAAGGGATGGTGTGCATAAACTGGCAATGTCAGAAACGGGCAAGGTCAGCAACAGTAAATCAGACGATAAATCTCCAGCACAGATTAGCCCAGCTATACGCTACAACAGGCACTAATGACTGGGAGCAGAGAGGCTTTAAAGTCCCAGCAGCCAATAGCAGTGCAGGACTGATTTAGGTGCTGATCAGCCTCTAGAATCCCCTTCAGCTGTACTTCAGCACAGCCTACCAATGGATGCTGGGGATGCCATAAATCCATCAGGCTGCACATCTAAAGGAAGCAGGGGCTGCTGGTATCCCAGTCCTCCTGGCTGCAGCAATTGACATTGCTGGACAGAACAGACAGTGTTTTTTACCACCATGGTGAGCAGCACAGAGTCGCCGGACAGATGAGCATTTCCTAACTGACTTGCTTTGTTCCAACCTGATAGCCATTCCTACAATGAAGTCCTCTGATCCATGTCAGAGAGCCTGGTGGGGAAAGCCTGGGGGCTGTGACTTGGTGACCTGGCAGCAAAATAGTCCGGTGGTCACTAGGGTTAATGGCCCATCATTGTTTGCGGGGTGCACTGATGAAGACCGGAAGGTCTCTTAGATTCTGAGTCTCAGGTAATCCCGTGTCACCTGCCGGGGGGAGGCAACCCATAATGTCACCCCTCAGTTTACCCACACTCTGTTTGTTTCTAGACAAAGTTGCCCCTTCCACCTTCCATTACCCCCATCCTGCTAACCCCAGACCTTGGCACAACAGTCACATGAAACATCTACAAAAGACTGCTCGTGCAGCAGAGCGCAAATGCAGGAAATCTGGCCTCCGTTGGCTTCCTTGACTACAATGCCAAGCTCCGACAATTTAACAATGCACTCGCTGTTTCCAAGCAAAATTATTTATCCAATGTCATATCCTCTCAAGCATCCAACCTACAAAGTTTCTTATCAACAAGTGACTGCCTTCTAAACCCTTCTACCCCTACAACTACCCTCTCTGCCCAGAAAATAGTCAGCTATTTCAAAATCAATGATAAAATCATTAAAATTCGGAGAGATGTCTCTACAGTACAACTCCAACCATACACACCCCTTCCACCTGTAAATCATCAATAATTTCCTTCACCCCTGGCAGTTTGGATGAAGTCTCCTCTCATCATCTCCATCTACTACCTGTCCACTTGACCCAGTCTATTTTGATCTACTCCATGTCCATTCCTTCACCCTGGCTCCCGCACTGACCAAATTATTCAACCTCCCCCTTTCCACTGGAATCTACCCCTCCACTTTCAAACATGCCAATTATTCTCCCTATACTGATAACACCCTCACTAGACCCCTCTCCAATACTTTCCAGATACCGTTTCATCTCCCTTCTCCCATATGTCTCCAAACAAATATTTTCATCCTTTGCCTTCATCTAGATAATAAATTCTGTATAAAATGCTTTACATAGAGTAATACTGTTTAAAAAATTATAGCAATAACAAATAAAAAAACTGACATTAAACAGTGCTGCCAGCCAACACACTCAGAAATATCACAACTTCGATCCTGTATAGACACTACTGGGCATCTTGTTTTTTTTTCTTTTTTTCACAAACCATCATTTATATTTCATTTCTTACATGCCTAGCACTGGTTTATTTAAGTATTTTCATTTACCAATATAGCATAAATAGATGCACTTGGAGGGAGAAAATGTTAAAGGTTGGAGTGCATACCTAACGATTTGAACAAGACACCCTACATGCTCTGACAGCCATACATTGGTAAAATCATACTGCACACACATTATTTTACTTTTTATAAAATAGTAGAAGCGGTTATTATAAAATATTCATTTGGTGAATCAATCACTATTAATAAAAACTAATGCACCAGGTAGATACACCTGCAGTAAATCTTTAGTGACTTGTCATATCACTGCTTTATAAATTCATCTCACAGACATTATATGTTTATAATATATATAATGTATTTGTATAGCACCAACATATTAAGTAGATCTGTAGAATAAATCGGGGTTGCAAATAACATCCGGATACCAAAAATACACAGAAGGAGAGGACCCTGGCCAAAAAAGCTTACAAGAGAAATACAATGGGGTCCATTTATAAATGATTTTTTAATCAGGGTTTACACAATTTTTACACAAAATTTCCCCTTGTTTTATTTTTGATTTAATTAGAAATTTTCGAATCAACTTGTTTGGTAAATCATAGATTTATTAAAGCAGAACTAAACTAAAAACAAAAAACTTACACTTACCTTTAATCCCGCAGATCCCTGGGTGGCCCTGGTCCTTCTTGCAATCTGTTCCGGTGTCGTCCTGGGATTCCTTTTTGTCCACGCCAGATGTTGCCATCTTTTATGTTCTCTTCCTTCTTCTCCTTGTCCTCTTGCTACATCACTAAAACTCGCGCTGCGCAGGTGTGAGAACAGGTAGTGTAGCCGCTGTGAAGGGGGAAAATAAAGGCAGCTGATCTCACTGCGCATGGTTGAAGAAATGCCCCTTCTGCACATACCCAAAATCGGACGTGCGCAGAAGGAGCATCCAGAGCCTTCCAGGATGCATTACGTAGGTATCCTGGGACATTCTGAGCTCCCATTAAGCCTTGATCGCATTTTTACTATTCATTTTTACTTTATTTAGAAGAGTTGCTCACCCTTCTATGTAAAATATAAAAGCTGAGTTTAGGTACGCTTTAATTTAATCCAGTGTGAAAAAATGTTGTAAATGTTGGGTGAAAACATGATAAATGGACCCCAATAACTTCAGATACAAAAAGGTTTAAACATCAAAATAAAGCAGAATGAAAATAGATGGCCACTCACACACTGCAGTGCTGATAACTTAGGCGAGCGCTTTATAGTCCTTGAAAGATGAGCACTGTGGAGGAAATGAAATGTAAAATTGACTGTAAACTATTCCCTAGAGCACTATTTTTGTATGAAAGCTAAATTTGTGTCATTGGCTCAATGTGCTCCAGTGCAGATGGTGCTGATGTGGAGGCCGGGATGGAATTGGCAAAAGTCAGTGATATATGTTCTGGGTTCACGTCAATTTCCATTTAAATGTAGACAGCTGACTCTGTGTCCCCGTGCACCACCTTCCCTATACCCAGGAGAAATGTTCAATGTGTGCAAAGGTGGTCTGCTTCTCAGGATTCAGATTATTGCGCACTAGGCTAAACATGGTATAAACTCAGCACAAGAACCAGTAAGCTGCAATGTTCCACTAAGCATAAAATGCGCTGCATCCAGACATTTGGCTAAGTACCTTCAATCCATGTATATTAACCTTCTCATTGGACTATTGCCTCAGTATTAGACAGTAAAGACACCTTTACTTACGCAGAGCCCTCAATACCTCTATATTTGGATTCAATTCGGTTTGGCGCTGTCCTGGATTCTATCTTAATATCGGTGCAGTGAAACCGCTGAGCCTCACCACCTTCTTCCAGCTTCTGCTGATATCACCTGATCTTGCATTGTGCAGGCTCCAGACTGGGTAATGTTTTAAACTGTAAATATACAAAAAAAGAAATTTGCTGATTTCACTGGGCGTGCATTTTTTTAATGGTGGGACAATCTTATTCTGCATGCACAGAAGGAGCAGCCCATGCCTTCTGGGATATGTGATGTACCGGTAGGTATTCCAGGAGACTCTGAACTCCCATTCAATCTTTACTGCCGCAGCAGTGAAGACAGAAGAGTGGAGAGTAGTCTTTTTTTTTTTTAAATGTATTTTGGAAAAATAACACGAATGTTGTAGGCTTATTATTTGAATTTATAGAAACGATAAATATATTTATATGTTTATATAGGGTTAAGGGAGCCCTGCAGTATATTATTGCTTCATTAGTTCTGGGACATCTTTTGGGTTTTCTCAATTTTTAAAAAAAATCTATGAAAATGGCCACTAGTACTAATGGATGGGCAAAATCACTCCAATGAAAATGCAGTAAAAAAAATACAAAATTGACAGGGGGGGGTTAAAAACCAAAGAAAAAGAAAAAGACTATGGTTTTGGCCGGTGCAAGTCTTTGTATATATGAAATAATCATGTATGGGAAGAAAGAGCAGCACGGTGAATTGAGTCAGCTAATAGTTTTAATTTAAAAGACTAATAGGAGCAACAAGGCCTTTATGTACCATTACTATCGAAACTTGCTAAATACATTGTGTGCATTGTAGAATTTATTTTGTAATTTTCTGAATGTTTTTGCGTACACATAACATACAAGTGTAATATAGATAAAGTGAAGCCAACCATATCCCCCCCATCAGTATTGTGCTGGGTTGGAAAATCAGGCTGCCTCCTATAGCCTTGAAATTTATAGCATGCCATCCTTGTGTAATGTATTATGCTATTCTTCTGCTCCAACAAGATTTAAAGCTTGAAAGTATAAAAAAAGAAATGTTCCTCTCGAGCTACCATAGCGCAAGCTGAGCCCATCTGATCCCATCCCCCTTCATCCTTCTGCATTTATTGACACATAATGAATTTAGCAGAAGGCAGTCACAGCTGGTTTCACTAGCTCCTACATGCTAAGGAAAATTATTCTACACTTGTTATCCATAGCAGCAACATTGCAGTGTGCCTGTGATTTCTGGCAATGCTGAGTGCAGGTTGAACAGGAACCTTCTTCATACATAAAGGGGTGAGGAACAGCCCCTGTGCATATTAACAAAAGGGAACTGAACAATCAATTCTCTTCTTCCCTTACACAAAAAAGATTTTTCATGTCTGAAGATGATAATGTATGGAAAGTATCTTATATGGTTTATCTTCAGTTTATTCTACCTGAAAAGAGCGTGTGGTAAGTCAATGCATGTTTGTGCTTACACCCTCATGCTGTGTGGTCCTCATGGATAACCATTTGGTACATTTCATATTCACATCTGTACAGGTTGTTCCCATCACAAATAGCGGTGCAGAATTCCAGATGAAATATATGAGAGAATAAGCCAAGGATCACAAAGGTGTTTTGTTGAACAGGGATCATGGGATAGACAGGTTTATTCTAATGACTACTTTTGAGAGATTTACATATGTAGTATATCTTTGTATGTGTATAAATATTTTTTGATTGGTTTCAGATTTTCTACATGATAATAACAGGTATAGTAACATAAAACTGATGTCATTTATATCATGCTAACACTCATAAGTCACAAAGCTATACAAATTGTTTTAAATGATGACCATTATTTCGGCAAGGAGGGGTGAAAATAACAATATGATGGCTGAAAGAATTGATATGACAAATAAAAAACCTCCAAAGCTACGTATTTATTATTATATCTGTGGAATGCTTTTACGCAATATGAATGCATGTTTTCCAAAGTTTATGCAAACTGGACTTTTTGCTAATGTCACATCTTAAAATATTACAATTGTGGAAATCCACTATTAGCCATATGCATCTAAAAAACATGTCCTGTTCTGATTTTGTAAGCTGTTGCTAAAATAATTTAATTTGTTTTTAGGGATAGTAAGAATGAAATAAATGCACCTTGATGAAACAGAATCATTGCATTATTCTGTATGTGATTCCCGCATATTTAGGTGTTTGCTCACTGCAGAGGCATTAATAACTTTTGATCTGCAGCCCTAAGAAAACCTTTAAGTCCCTGGGATAAATTACATTAGACAACTGAGCTTTTGTGTTGTGTTATTTATTAATATTGATTTGCTGATCCAATTACTTTGTATTGATGTTTGCATTGTCAAAGAGATTTAACTAAATCATAAACAATGTAACATGATCTTTGGTTCTTATATGTGGGACTCTAATACACTTATAACAGGTATAGATAAATATAACATTGTATTAAGAAATCAGCAATTAAAAATAGGACTGCTGTAAGTGATAAAAGCTAAAATCTGATTGGTGTGTGGATGATTGGACACTGCCACCACTCTGAGCTACATTTAAATATAACTATGCATAATTAGATTAAATGTTGCTTTTTATATCCTCCATGCTCTAAACACATCACCACCCACAGATTTTTTTAGTGGCAGTCATTTTCTTCCTCTAGTTCTGAATATTTCACTGTAATTTTTTATGAGCAAATGTTGTCAACTTAATTGTGTGCTTCTATGTGGGGATTATTTATCTGGTGTGAATCCAGACCATTAAATACCCAGAATTGTCCTTTTGCTCAGGTCCTTTTTAAATAACGGTTGAACAAAGCTATACTACATTCTAAAAGTCAGCATTTACAGCATAGTCTACCAAGGTCTGCTGCATTCATAAATTACGCTTAACATTGCAGACTAGTTTGTTGGCACACCTCAGGGTAGGACAGGACTACGGGGAAAAATGACAGTCCCCATCTTAACCAAAGTACATGTGCTGGACTGTTCACCATTATCTTTTATGGTCATTCCAACTTTACTGTCATACCAGCCCAAGAGTGATACCAACCTCTTCTAAATAGATGGTGGGTATACAATGGTCTGTAGGTCTCTCCTCCTGTATCACTGTCTGTATTAGTCAGTCATTTGCAATCCCAATTTAATGTACAGCGCTGAGTAATATGTTGGCGCTATATAAATCCTGTTTATTAATAATAATAATAATAATAATAATAATAGGTGCTTTACCAGTGTAAAGGATATCAAGATGGGTCAACTGTGCATATATGGTTCTATCTGGAATATGCAGGTTTCTATAATTTCCCTAGTAGTTGAACTTGATGGATTTGTGTCTTTTTTTCAACCGAACTATGTAACTAAGTAATATTTTACCTGGTGACTGTCATGCACCCATTGACTAGAGTCAACCAAAGAACTGACTTTCCCAATTGACATGTCACTAAGAAGCTACTTTGGAGCGCTGGTGACTTCTTCTGTTTTCATGAGTTCTGTACAGCGCCATTCATGGTTGTCACTTCAAGCACCCTTCCTTTTTATAAGGTCTGTTTGCTGTAATGAGTTCATTATTTTATTGCTTAACATACGAAATGAGATTAAGATAAAATACACTACTTCTAAATGTTCGTGAGCTTAAATGAACAAGTCAATCAATACTGTAAATTTAAAGTATATCTAAAGCTAAAATGGGTAAATGGTTACTCTAAAACTGAGGTTTCTCAGCCATTTGGCACTAGACTTGAATAGGGAGCCAATCAAGGGACAGAGCCATCAGCGGAGCCCTGCTTTGCTCTCCTGACAGCTCCACTCTCCTGATTGCTCCCGCAGCCCCAGCGGATCTGTGATATGTTTTCTTGGGTGCAGAACACATGCCACAGCTCCGCTAGGGCTGCAGGGGCAATCAAGAAAGCGGAGCTGTCGGGTGCCCGTTATCTGAGTTGTCCGGTTATCTGTGTTCCAGATAACCTGGGTTCTTCTGTAAATTGCAAATTACCAGTTCTTATATGTGTCGGCAGCTTTAATTGTTTTCTTTTTTAGATGGGGAACATTTTATGAGCAAATACCTACAAAATTTTCTGCTACGTTTAAAATTATCAGTACGTACTACATGTCATTCCGATGTAATGCACTGGGCTGCACATTAAAGAGAACTGACTGACAAATGCAGCATCTAGAAACTTGCAAACACTTGCAAAATGCAGTGTATAGACACAGAAAACAAATGTAGAGAGTAGAATCAAGGCCTTAAGCCCTGCAGGGCAGGAAGAGAGGACCATCAGTGCATGGGTACATTTACCATCAGCCCGGTGTGGGGCTTTATTAAAGCTTTTATTGTGGACGTTTCATGTTTGTGTGTCATAAATGTTATTCCATCTACACAGCAGGGAAGCATTGTATTCATACTGCATCTAAGCCAAAGTTGAATTCGTTACAAAGAAGTGTCTCTAAAAAAAATTCAGAAAATTCAGAATCCTGAATTCATACTCACTTCTGTTAATAAATCATATGAAAAAAAATCCTGTTCACTTCAAAAGCCGAATCATGCAGATTAAATAAGTAAACAGAAATATACCCATGGCGAAATAAAGAGAATATTAACTCATTTAATTGAGTGAGGATGTTTAACGCCTTTGGTAAATAACATCAGTGACTACAGACCCAATTGCTGTCAAATTCTGTTAAAGTAATACATGTAATTGAAGGTAGTTTACAATATAGATTACAGTTTATATCAGGGCCCAGGAAAATTATTCAGCAATACAAAAGTAAAATCTTAAAACATAAACCATTTTCGCCCTTAAACAGAGAACACACTTACGCCTTAAATCCACACATTCTTGCCATTATGTGCAGATGCTTTGCACTATCACCAAACATAAAGCCATCCAAACAAATAATAAAATATGGGTACTAAAAAACAGAAGCTATCAACATAAAGAACAGGCCTGACATTCCATTGCTGAACTGTTTTCTTTGGTCTTTAGATGCTTACAACCTAACATTTACTTTTTTAGATTATTTACATGTTCCCTGCTTCTTGTCCTCATATCAGGGGCTCTTCATTTAGGACCTTTTCTCCAGTGGAAGAAGCTTGGTATCATGGAAACCAGTGCAATGGTAGCTTAATGTTAGGGAAGTAATACTTCCCACCTGTGCTCAGACTTTAGATATTACATATTTCTCAACTAGTAGTAAAAAGTGTTTAAGGGCTTATTCACACTATGTGCCACCCAACATTTACTGACTACTCACTGGCACTTTCCATCAGCCACAATCACAGCTGTGCACTGTGGTAGGAGGTTAATGAATATTTTTTTTTTAAAACCCTTAACAAGCCATGTCTAGAATATTGAGGTGTATTTGATCTGAACACAGGCTCGCTTTTAGAATTAGGTTGGTCGGTTGCAGAGCACTACAATGTTAGTGTTCAAATGGAACAAAACCCTGTTTGTTTACTTATATTTCAGATAAGTATCCTTCCTACAGATAAAACCTTCTTTTGAGTGTTTTTTTCATTATTAGGCTCTGTTTTGTTTTTGTTTTTTTTTGTTTTTTGTTTTCTGTTTTCTGCCAGTGGCTTGGAAGTTACACACAAATCCCAATTTATGTATTCGGGGCTATCTAAGTTATGGAGCAAACCATCCAACATGGTGAGGAGCAGAGAGAATAAAACAAATTAGCAAAATAAAATATGGAAACCTTCAGATCAATTACTTATAGACAAATGTCTCCAAATTACTGAGCAACATTTGAGCAGACGAGGGAAAAGCAGCAGCAGGTCACACTCAGGATAGTTCATTACCATATTGATTCCAAACTTTGCTAAAGTTTTATGTGTGCGTGGACATCTTTATGCAATATGCATACTGTAACCGATCTGTAACAAGCTATAAACATGTAATGCAGATCATTAAAAGAACAAATGTTTCCTATAAATAATAAACAAATTTAAATTAATGATTGTTTTTTTTTAAATTTTTTTTTTCATAGGGATATCTGAACCTTCCTTCATAGCAAAGAGTGAGGATAGATTATTCAAATATTTATTTCAACAACAAGATTACCAGAAGTGGGTTCGTCCAGTTGAACACTTGAATGATACAGTGAAAGTGAAGTTTGGTCTTGCTATCACCCAGCTTGTGGATGTAGTATGTATGACTCTTTTTATTAATACCAAAGGCCCACAAGACTTAATATTGTGGTAATGAATCAGATCACATTGTACAAGTCTGCTGATTTAAACAGACAAAATCTATGGAAAAGGACATAAATAATAATAGCAAATAAATATCAGCAATTTTTTTATTTCCCATCCATGTGAAAAATGTTATTGGATTTTGGTATATATGGCTATATGCCTGAAACTAGGTGTTATATTTTATACTGAAATTCAAAGAGGGAGGGCGAACAAGGGTATTGCCTAAAACCAGTAAATGATTTTTTTAATTAAATATTAATAATGATAATATATATAATATTTATAAAAAAATGTTTATAATTGCAAAACCCACCACAACAACCACATTTATTTTCTCATGAATTATCTTTCCATGTATATTTTTTTGTAATTTCCATCAAATTGACATATCCCTTATCTGCACCATGGCAACTGGCTATGCTCTGTAGTGAGGATTTCCTAGAATTCGCTGTTCCTTTTTTTCCCCTAGAACTATAATGGCAGAGCACATTTAATGTAGACTGTTGGATGAAATGTGGAATTTACTTTGGCACTATCACTGTACAAACATTCTCCTAAAGACATTTCAATGTGACCCCGCTGTGCCAGTCATAGAGAGCACTTTTGCACCTCTGATAAAATATGTTTTTTTATTGGTAAGGTTATCAGTTCTGCAATAGTTTACACATTAATAGAACCTAACATATGTTTATGCAGAAAGAGCTTTTGTCGTTGGCTAAGCCAAGCATGCATGGCAGCCCCCCATTTAATATTAATACAAAATACTTGTGATCTGTTTTGTTGCAGGATGAAAAAAATCAGCTAATGACCACTAATGTATGGTTAAAACAGGTATGTCATTATCCTTTATGATTTAGGAGACAGTATTAGTGAGTGTTTATTTTGTAACCTAATGCTGATTCATGCCAACCATTTTTTGGCTGACACCTTTTCATGATTTCCAAATGTCAGTTTTTGTGTGAGCTAGAAATTATTATAAATGTATTATTAAATGTATAAAAAATGTACGCGTATGCTGGAAAGTTCCATAATTTAGGAACATATATTAACATTGTGCATTTAACTTTTTTTTTATTTAAAAACATATGAGATCAGTCTAGAATACCATGTGACAAATGATTCAATAAGGGGATATACTTTATTATTATTAAACAGGATTTATATAGTGCCAACATATTACGCAGCGCTGTACAATTTAATAGGGGTTGCAAATGACAGACTAAAACAGACAGTAATACAGGAGGAGGACCCTGCCCCAAAAAGCTTACAATCTAGTAGGTGGGGGAATTTACACACAATAGGAGGAGAGATATGTAGTGGTAGTAAGTAGTGATGGTTTCAAAAGGCAGAAGAATATGGGTAGGCAAGTTTGAAAAAATAGGTTTTGAGTTCTCTTTAAAATGAGCAGAAAGTAGGAGCAAGCCAAAGACTTGTGAATCCATGCTATAGACTCCGATATTCTAGCAGCTCTAGGGTGAAATTCACATTTTTAGAAATTTGTAAGTGAGTATGCAGAGCCAGTACTACATGGTCTATTTGAAAAGCAGTGCATCTCACATTCATTGAGACTGGGGAGAATCTTCCAGGTCCATGTGTTTCAATGGCAGTAATTGATTCTCCACCAGTTTACAGTTCAGTGAATGTCAGATTCACTACTTTATAAATCGTCCTCCTGTGTATGTTTGCTAAATATACACTACAGGTAGCCCCCTGGTTAAGGACATATGGACGACTCCTAAGGACATGTGTACTCATTCACAAAATATTGAATTTATTGTTACATTTGTTGCACTGTTTGTATACTTTTTGGTTTGCTTTGCAACACAGCAAACTAATTGAGATCAAGCTGTATATATACTAGTAAGCACTTCATAAATTAGAAAGAATGATTTTTTAGGGGAACAGTGACTTTTAATGCAAGCTCGCCAGTGTAAAGCTGCCGGAGATGCGCGGCTCCGGCCGGGAGCTCATTCGGTTGCTGAATTGCGCGACGGCTTACGATTTCGAATCGCGAATACGAATGCGCGAGTGAGCTTCCGATTTTGCTTGATAAATCAGCCTCAAAGTGTTTTAGTAAACACAGCTGAGGTTATGACTGATCTTAGAAGGTGAGCTCTTTCTGCAGTCTCTTGTAACTCTTTAATGACCAAGACAAACTCTGCAGTTGTTTCTTTTTGCATATCAAAGCACAGCTTGCTCAAGAATATTTTTTTTTTCTGTTTTGTTTGTGGTTTACTCACAGGGAGGATTTTATACAGCTTTGTACCAATGTTGCCTAATAATATGTTGAGACAAACATCTGTCCTAATTGCATTTATTAAAATATTGTACCTGTTCCGACTTACATACAAATTCAACTTAAGAAGAAACCTACAGTCCCTATCTCGTATGTAACCTGGGGACTACCTGTACTTAGTATTTGCTCACACATGGAAATATGAATATTACAATACCTGCTGATATTTGTAAACATGGCCACAGTATGTTATAGGATTTAATTGGAGTCTATACATTTCATACATTTCTACAGCACAATTTGGGCCAACTGCAGACACCAACAACAGGGCATATAGACCATAATCAGGAGTAACAGTTGCTTAGTCTGTGTGTACCTAGACACCTTAAAAGATAGTTCTTGCAAAAACATTTTTAGGAAGAAAAGTCTACCGATTGGATTGCCTCTTATTAGCTGATCAGTGATCCTGATCCTGAAACCTTTTACATAGCTACCGCTTATAACTATTCATTACATTTCATTACACTGAACAGTGGCATTTCCAACAGTGTTCATGACACCATTGTCACTTGGCAGCCAACATGCTCAGGCTTTGATGGGAAACTTGGCTTAATTCCCCTGCAATTACACAGTGGTTATACATTTAAATTGGTGGATAGGTATGTGAAAGGCAAAAACAACAACAAATAAATACAAGAAAGAAATAATACATCTGTGGAATACATTAACATATCCCCAAACTGTATTGCTTTAACCCTTTAGCTGCCATTGCCATATCCCTTGCAGTAGCACCACCTAAACATAAGGACTTTGTATACACTTCTTTAGTAACTTTCCAGCTTGCTAATAAAGGTGATGATGTATAATATATATTGTCAATTACCAGGCTTTAGATATGCTGCCTACATTTATATTCTTTTTTTCAGGCTTTAATAATACAATTTATTTCCAACTATCTATTTCCAAACAATCACCTACTACAAACAATTGATTGTTTCACTAAATCTGTCCAGAGAAAGCCAAATGTATATGTAATAAGAAAATATTGAGCTATCCGTACTTTATAATTATATAATTATACGCTATAATTATCTATCCGTACTTTACCAAGCAACAAAAATATATCTGTGGCTATGTTAATTCTGAGACAGTTGTATAATAATGTGCTTTGTACTTGTTTTAAATGTACATTCTACATTTGCTATGCATTTTTTAATTATAAATGTCTTTTATTATTAATGTCTGAACCCGGATCAGGGAGCAGACATTGTTCATACTGAACACGTTTCACCATAGATATTTTCCATACCTGCCTCCCCATCCATCAGAGTTGTCACTTCTGAGAACACCGCAACCTTTTGTAATGCTCCTTAAGCCTCTGGGAGTTCCAAGGATATCATAAAGTGGTTTGACATAATCTACATACACATATTTTACCCTTTGTGCTACAGGGGAGTCACATAAGTGGTTTTCATAGAAGTGACAGCTATTGTAATGGAGATGCCTATTTGCATAAAATCACAAGTGAGGAGCTTGAAAAGCTTTTTCATCTTCAGTCTTTTAATGAGGTTATTGCTTTTCACAGTAGTTTTATATCTAATTTACTTTATTATTTCTTTCAGGAATGGGTAGATGTTAAGCTAAGGTGGTCACCTAGTGACTTTGCTGGTATTACATCAATCCGAGTACCATCTGATTCTATCTGGATTCCTGATATAGTTCTTTATGATAAGTAAGTGCCTGCATGTTGCTATCTACAAACCATAGAAAAATAACAGGACTGCAGGGTTGCCTTTAATGCCGGCTATAGACTGATACTGACATCTAAAGCTGTGTACAGACAACAAATTTCTGTTGCTGGAAATGATCCTTAGTGCGTGTTTTCGTTGACAATAGGTCAAACACAGCAATGTTTAGTTCTATGGAGAGGGGAAGGGGGAGGATGCAGCGGTGTGCCTACTGCAAGAAATTGTCCTATTGGAAGATCACTAAACATCAAAGCCACCACTGTACACATGCTAGATTTTTTTTCCAAGGCGATTAGATAATTTGTCTTGGATGAATATTTTCTAGTGTGTGTGCATAGCTTGAATCTTTAAGCTTTCCACTGAAGCACCTTGTTTACCACTGTACACTGCTCTTGCAAAGTATATCCTGTAAAGCACAGTAGCCATTGGTAAAACCATGTTATGGTCTGACTGCAATAAAATTAAATTTGTTCTGTTAGTATGGGCTACTGCACATTATCATAGCTCTTTGTACTGATTAACAATAGATAGCTTGTTCAATCTTCATGGAAAATGCAATGTATTGATGCTAGGATGGAAAGTTCATAGCAGAGGGCCAGCTAGGGAGATCATAGTAATTGGCCTTTGTCCAATTTAATTTGTACACATAGGTTATGTAGGAGCACATTGATTACTAAGTATTAAATGTTTGTAAGTATATCAGCTTACTTGTAAGACATTTGTATTTTCTTTCCTATTTGGTTGATGTTTACAGCTGACAGCCAGAACTGAAAGGTATACTGCTGCCATCTGGAAGTTGCGTTCTATTTAATTCTCAAACCTATTGCTGATAACACTCATCAACTCCCAACTTTGAAGTGTAAATTAAAGTGTCAAACAAAGGCTAACAATTAAGAGTAGTATATACAATTACAGGTCCCTGTTACCTATTACCATTTTTCTCATACTGGAGCTAGGAGAGATAATGTGCTATCAGCCTGTGATAGGAAAGTTAACTTGGCAGCAACCCAGCAGACCTTAAGCAAACCCAGTTCTCTAGATCTCAGCTCAAGGAAGAACATGTAGCTAAATAACTGTAAATCTTTTGTAAGCAGGTCTGAACAAATATATAGACGTATATGTCCTACATACTTCAGAGTGTAAATGTTTTTCTGTGTCAGACATTACTATAGTATTGTTTTAGATAAAATATTTATGCTTAATTGTGAGGCAATAGTAGTTAATGCTGACAAAATAAGAACAAGAAAATGCAGATAAAACTAAAAAGAACAGATACAATTTTAAAGTGTGATAGGTACACAAGTATAGGCCAAGAATTATTTCCTTCAAAATGCCATTAGAAAAAGAATCTCAGTTATACTTGGGTAGCATTAGTAGATGGCGCTGTGTCCTTAAGTATAGTGTGTAATATACTCTTGCCATCAGTTGTTACACACTTTATGTGAAGACACAGTGATATCTACTGGTGGCCAACACTAATACACATAAGATAGATTATGAGCAAGTGGCCCATCATAACCAACTCAAAAGAAGAAAATACTTCAACTTGTAGGAATGTGTGGGAATATACAGACTGAGCCCATGTGACTTTTCTCTCTTAAATATTTTAAAAAAATATAACACACCATGGATATATTTATTCATGGTAATTTTATTGGCATTTCTGTTGATTACTGTTTTGAATGTTAACAGTAATAGTTTAATTTTGTGCCCTAGGTTTATACTCGGGTCAAAACATTTTATTGTATATATATAGTATTATATTTAGACCTATGTCTGAAATCAGCCTTGTATCAAATCTAACTATATAATACCTTTACTGAACAGCAAATAATGCAGATGTATCTTTGGCATGTTCGGCCACAAAAAAATTTTACACAATATTCTTTATTTTAGTGCTGATGGACGATTTGAAGGTTCTGTCACAAAAGCCGTTGTGAAATATGATGGCACCATAAGCTGGACACCGCCAGCCAACTATAAAAGTTCTTGTACAATTGATGTGACCTTTTTTCCTTTTGACCTTCAAAACTGTTCCATGAAGTTTGGATCCTGGACTTATGATGGGTCACAAGTTGACATTATACTTGAAGACTACGATGTAGACAAAAGAGACTTCTTTGATAATGGAGAATGGGAAATAGTAACTGCAACTGGAAACAAGGGTAACCGAACTGATGGATGCTGTTGGTACCCATTTATCACCTATTCCTTCATTATAAGACGCTTGCCCTTATTTTATACACTTTTTCTTATTATTCCTTGTATAGGACTTTCTTTCCTAACCATCCTTGTTTTTTACCTACCTTCTAATGAGGGTGAAAAGATTTCACTTTGCACCTCTGTGCTTGTTTCTTTGACTGTGTTTCTTCTAGTGATTGAAGAAATTATTCCATCTTCCTCCAAAGTCATTCCTCTTATTGGAGAATATTTGGTATTTACCATGATATTTGTGACTTTATCAATTGTTATAACAGTCTTTGCCATCAATATCCATAACCGATCCTCCTCAACACATAATGCAATGGCACCATGGGTAAGGAAGATATTTCTTCATAAGCTTCCTAAACTGCTTTGTATGAGGAGCCATGTAGACAGGTACTTTACTCGAAAAGAAGAGACAGGAATCGTCAATGAACCAGGAACCTCCAGGAACACGTTGGAGGCAGCTTTGGATTCTATTCGTTATATAACACGGCACGTGGTCAAAGAACATGAAGTTCGTGAGGTATGATAATTTCAGTCCATTGTTTTTAATTATGAATTTTACCTGTAGCAGTGTGCCTGTTACTCAAGGCTTGATTTATGAAAAATTTCCAGGACTACAGAGGGTAGACTATCATGAGGGAATCAAGGCAATCCAGTAACCCTTAAATGGATTTCTTAAAAATCATTTGCTATTGGTAAAAATTTTCAATCTTGGACTAGGTCTTTTACAAGGATGCTGGATCACCCAGGTTCCCCCATGATAGTTTACCCTTTTATTTAGAAGAGGTCATTCTTACCTGAAAGGTGAAGGAGGAGGTGATGTCTTTGGAGTTCCTAGATTATATAATGCTCTATATTATATAATGTCAAAATGTGCTTTTTATGTTCTTGCATCAGAATGGCATATATGGGTCCATCTGACCCTTCATAGAGTTCTTCTTTTATTGGGGCGCCCTTGACAAACTTTTTAGGGCAGACTCATGCCCAACAAAAGCAGAACTGAATAGGTAATCTTGAATTTGGGTTCTCCATATCCAATTCTTTACAGGCATTCTTGTTTGTTTAGGCTACAGCTCACAGAAACCTAACCTAGCCAAGCCAGACTTTCCATAACAAGGCATCCTTTCATATGTTAAATATTGCAACTGTACATTTATTTATTTGTAAATTAATAATGTATACATGCAATTTCAAGATTTAAAAGGATATCCATATTTAATTTTCCAGGTTGTTGAAGATTGGAAATTTGTGGCTCAAGTATTGGACCGCATGTTTTTATGGGCATTTCTTCTGGTATCAATCATTGGTTCTATATTTCTATTTATTCCAGTAATACACAAGTGGGCAAACATCATCGTGCCTATCCATATTGGGAATATGTATGGAGACAAAGCTACATGAACTCTTTTCTGTGTATTTCCCAAAATATGGAGCCTAAATATTTAATCCATAGCTAATATAATTGCTGCTGTACTGTTTATTTTCAAAATGAATGCTTTAAAATAAAATATTTTTTATTTAAATAGTTTGAATCTTTACAATATAAATAAAAAAAAATAATTTCATTTGTGTTGGTGCTGTTTGTATATTGGAATCCCTATCATTTATCATGAAAGAGTAGGTAGAGTAAGCACATACTGACAATTTTAATCAGGATAGGGATAACATTCAATATTGAGATAATAAAAGAGTATGCCTGGATAAAAGAAAACAGTATGCAGCACCTCTCTGCCATACTTTCACATTTGCTTAGGTTTTATCTCTTTAATGACCCTGCTCATACAATAAAATACATGTTGATTTACCAGTAATATCAGGGGGACCTGTGGTAGGGAGGGTTGATAGTATGATTGGGATTTAATGCAGCAGATACAGAGTTGCCAACAAAATCATATGTATTATATTTTACTGAATATTTATTTTTTTGCTCAAACTACACCAAGGTGTTGTAGTTGTCTCCTAAGCATTGATTGCTGATGCATACCTTTATGATTACATTACATCTACCACACTTTTAAAATAAAATTAAAACAACTTATCATTGGCAAAAGTCAGTAAAGATGACATTGTCTTCTTTTTCCAAGACTAAATATATTATAGACCTCAAAAGACAACAGAAAAAACCCAAGACCTCAAAAGACAACAGAAAAAACCCATATGTCAACAGCCTTTTCTATATCAAACTGAACATAAATTGGCCTAATTTATCTGTCTTTTCACAGAACTTTGTTGCCTCACAGCAATCAATCATATAAAAACCTTCCATTCCTATGCTGTCATTTAATAATGCAAGTTTAATGCTGCAACTCAACAAAACACTTAAAATGTTAAATGAGACAACATTCAGTATAGTGCAACATGTACACTGAAAAAATGCTTTTCATTACAAAATATATTAACAACAGTGTAATAAAGATAATCCAATTTTATATATATATATATATATATAATATCATGTGACAAAAAGTACATACCTTTCAGTTATAAGGTTTTACATATCAGGACATAATAAAAATCATCTGGTTCTTAGAGGGGTTTAAAATGATTCAATCTAAGGTGTAAAACAACATACAAGAGATTCCAATGTCGTTATTTATATAACAAAAAAAAGTCAAAATGGTTGGCATGATTAAATAGCTTGTAGAATTACCTTTAGCATTAATTTCCAGCAGCCAGATATTCCATGATTGTACACTGTAGAAAAGATTGTAAACAGGCAGGTCAGTTTGCACCAACCAGTGCACAATATTTAAATTTTTTTTACGTTTAGTTCCTCTTTAGTTCATAGAATAAGCAATTCATACATTTAGAAACCATGCATTGTGTCAATTCATTGGTAACTAATTTACAAACCTAAATATAAAGTATTAAGTAACCTGCACATTTATATTAATTTCCATCTACTGCCACTTTTAGGGCAGATATAGGTACTATAAAAACATTTAAAAAAATGATTTGAACAGTTTATTATAACACTTCAAAAAAAAATAATATTTAAAAAAAATCTTGATATTGATCCAATTCTTTACATTATCTCAATTCTTGCTTGATGCATTTCACAGAAAAAAAGCAGCAGATAAATCTGAATGAATTCATAATACAATATTAATAACAAACATAATTCCATACAACAACATACTTGTTCTTGGTACATAATGTACCTTGATTTCTACTACTACTTACATGTCACAAGCAAGTGTCACATCTTTTTCAAAAGAATTGGATCAATATCAAGTTTTTTTATTTATTTCTGTTTTTAGACTTGTTATAAAAAACGGTTTAAATCATTTTTATAAAAAAAAGGCCTTTGTAGTAACTACCGTATTTTTCGGACTATAAGACGCACCCAATTTTGAAGGAGAAAAACCTAGAAAAAAAAGATTCTGAACAAAAATACTAAAAAATCACTCTGTGTCAATGTATCGCCTTCTAATCACTCTGTGTCAATGTATCCCCTTCTAATCACTCTGTGTCAATGTATCGCCTTCTAATCACTCTGTGTCAATGTATCCCCTTCTAATCACTCTGACACAGAGTGATCAGAAGGGGATACATTGATATATTTAACATGTATTCGGTGTATAAGACGCACCCACTTTTCCCCCCCAGTTTTGGGGAAGAAAAAGTGCGCCTTATAGTCCGAAAAATACGGTATATCTGCATTAAATGTGCCAACTTGGCGCAGTTTGTTATTTTACTTAACAACCTTGCCATGGACATTGTTGTTTAAGTCAATGTATTATAACATTTAGCTCCACAATAGCTGATAAGAAGGTCTTTTCCATGTTTCTTTCATGTCTTTTCCTTGTAACTGTTCAACTTAACTTGCAAAAAGAGCTTTCAGCTAGTTTTATGCATTTTTTAAAACTCAGTATATTTATTGAGTATAAATATAATTGCAATATTTCTTCTAATTTTACATCTTTCAGCTGAAAGTTTGGAATTCTTTTAATTAAATTTATTAGCTAATTTAATAGGCTGTAAATGCAAACTTTCATATTATGTTACATATTTTTCTTTTTTTTATTTTCAGCCTGCTTTCATAGATATTTATTAAAACTTAATATCCACTGGTTCATATCTTCATAATTGTGCTGTATTAGGTTATACCTTCCTTAATGCTTTTGCTCATCATATTCTGCAGCAAAAGCAAATGACATCTCCAAATGCATTCACAATTACATAAAACAACATTTTCTAAATATAAGAAGTAAGGAAAATGAGCAATGGGGGGACAGGATTGACATTTACTGCCACACCGCCAAACTTTCAACAAAAATATTTTTTCTTTTAGACTGGGATGAATATTGTAATGGCTGGAGCTCCTTTTTAAAATAAAATATCACAAATGTAATAAAACAAATTTATGTAAAATGACATTTCAAATTAGGTATTAAATACATCAATACAACCTCAATACAATTATTATTATTATTATTATTATTAATAATAATAATAATAATAATAATAATAATAATATTTTAGAAAGAAAACAGGCATATGGTTTTCTCTGAAAGATATATTTATAGATAGCATCATACAGTTGCTGCAAATTTGTCATCTGCACATCCATAATGTGACTCTCCCATTCCACTACATCCCAAAAGTCCTCAATTGTAAATACCATCTGGTTACATTAAAGGCCATTTGAGTACAACAAGCTCATTGTCATGTTCAAGAAATCCCTTTTGATGCTTGGGACCTGATTTACTAAAGCGCTCCAAAGCTGGGGATGATACATTTTCATCAGTGAAGCTGGGGGATCCAGCAAACCTAAAATGGATCTGTTGGAAGTGACCAAAATTGATACGAATATGACTTGTATGTAAAGACAATTCTGCCTTCTTGGAAACAAGCTATAAACCTCATTATCTGTGGAGACAGATGCAGTCCCTCAAACATGAAAGGATTGCTTAACAGAGACAATGATTGATCTTCCATGTGTGCAGGCCTGAGGATCATTAACACCTTGGCCAGTTTGACTATTTGGTGTCAATTTCTGCCCAAACCTGTTCACTATAACTGCAGTCTTCCTGGAGGGGGCAGGGGTATATGACAACAATCCCAAGCCTGGGACAAGGACAGTCTGTGTGACCTTTTGATCAAGACGTCACCAAGGATGAATCAACAATGTGATTCGCTCTGGACCTGCAGTGGGGTGTGGTTCAAGGAGAGAAAACCCTGGTGTGTATGGTTGTGTGAGAGATTGACCATGTGCTAGAGATAGAGCTAGACCCCTCTCCTTCCCCTTCCTATAGACCCTTTACCTTCTTCCCTTTTATATTGAAAATCATATGTAAATATCACCCTAAGCTGTAAATAAACCTTTCCCCTTTGTAAGATCTATTGGTCCGTTGTTAAATCCAAAACAGAGCACATTCTACAGGATCTGGTTCAGAATTCAAAACATTTGCTAGCAAATGATTTTGAAAAAATCCATTCCAGGTTTGATGGATCATCTTTTGGCTTGATCTTTAGAAGATAATCTTGACAATTAAATGTATTGAGTGCCAGCCATGTGATTGTGTGATGCATAGATATGTGCATAAACAAGCAGTTGTACCAGCTGTACCTAATAAAATGGGCGGCAAGTATATTTATATATATTGTAAAGTCAGGTGTAACAAGCGCAAGTCTTTATTGGAATAACTAAAAAAAACAACTTGTTTTCAGCAACTCAGGAAGGTATAAACAATAGAGAAAATGACTTACTTCAGCCAAGTGGTGTAAATGTCCATAGTCCATCAGAACATCCCGACGATAAGGATAGGTCCAATACAAGTCTCTCGTGAGGGTCCAATCCCCAGCCTGGGGTTTCCACAGTTGGGTTTTCCAAACTTGTTTGCAGGCCTTTTCCTGCAATTCCACCTCCCTTTCCCTCTTGCACACCTGAGCCCTTATGGGATTCCCACCTTCCTGCAGGGCAGGTGCAAGTCCTGGTGTTTACCTAAATGGACTAAAGAGACCTACCCAATCCTTCCCCCTCAGTCCAGAGTCCGGGTCCTGTGGCATTTAGGAAAATACACAGCAACATAGTTGCCTAACATAAAACTAATCCGAACTCCTTTCCTGATATAGGGGAAATGTACCTTCCATCAAAGATCCAACCCAGCGATCCTGTACAATATATATATATATATATATATATATATATATATTGCTATTTAAAAAGGAAATAGCTCAGAATAGCTGTATAGAGCTGCCTAATTTTCCATGCACATTTACTAATTGTACAGCAAGTGTTATTTTTGGACTGTGACAAACCAGTTAGTGTAAGACAACTCTGCCTTTTTTTTATAGGTTTTATTTCTGTAACTAAGAAAAAACTATTGCTAGTAAGCGGTAGAGAGAGTAGTACCTATTCAGCACCACTCAGTAGAACAGTACAACGGGAAGCAGGGTCTTGGGATAATAAAAGACTGGAATTCAAGAAAAGACTGTCCTATTAGACATTATATTTAGCTATTTGATTTCTACATTTCTTTAGTTTTCCTTGTCCCTTTTTAACACAAATTACAGAGAATGTATTTGCCTAAAGCTTATCCTTATGTTCCTTACCATATACTGCAAACCTTTAGGCTGACTAGACCCAGATTCCTGATGCATTTTAAAAATGATGATACTGCTAAATAACCAGAAAGTTTTTAACGATTTTACTTTTCAAGCAACACATTTAGCCTATTCTTATTTGTCTTGAGCTTTTCATTTGAAACTGTTTATCTTCTTTGTATTCTATAATTAAAATTTAAAAAATAATAAAAAGTCTGATTTTGGCTCAGTATTGTTTAGGCATTCTGTATATATTTTTATAAGTAATAAAATGCTTATGCTGCATATTCCATTGCAATATCAAATTTAATAATGCAGTTGACAGGGCCAAGGTAAATGCAAGGAGTTTCACAATACATCAAAAACATAATTGACTAAAACCAGGCCCTGAAAAGAGCTAAAGATTGAAAAAAGAGATTGCACTTTATGATGTTTTTGGCATGCTGAACTCATTCCAATGCTCTGTCTATGTTGTGTTGAGGAGTGTACTGACTGTGCACAGTGCAAAGATATTGGGGGCTTTTATGCAAGAATTCTGCTACAGAGCGCCCTTGGCTTTCGTGTGGCTTTTCAAGTGTTACTGTGATTGTGATCTGTTTAAAATAGAGCCTTTCTTGTTGTATCTCTAAGTATGCACCATGTCATCATCGTCTTAGATGAATTGGTGCTAACAAGGCATTTGTACAGTAATAGGTCTAGGAATAGGTAATAGCTCAAGGAAGCCAAATCTCATAAATAGGGGAAAGGTAAATGTTGGAGCCACAGTCATGTTGAGAGGTTGCTGAAGCATTATCTGCATGAAGCAACGCCTCCTTGTCATACTTTTCTCATTTTGTTGTGCCTGATGAAACCTTTTATTTTGGCCAAAATTTAAGAAAGCTACACCCTCTAACCGTTTCATTTTGCAAATAAAGACAACTTTAACCTTATATAAATGGATGCCATCACATTCCCTATAACAGTGAGTACATGTGTAGAATGAGGTAGTTCAATTTCATATCCAGATGTAAATCACCTGAAAACTGATAGTTAATGAACTTTCAACTGACCTCACAAATATACGCACATTCAGTACCAGATTTATTATAATGTAAAGTAACATGAAGTACAATTAAGTGACTATGTATTTAACCTTCTCCAGGTGAATTGAAAAAAAGATTCTCTTGCTAATGTTTACATGTTTAAAATGAAGATCGTTTAACTTCACCTCAATTCACATCACTTGAAACCAGGCCCTATGTCTTTTATATTGTAAATTTGCAGTATGTGTGAGATCAGGCAGTTTAACAAGTACAGTTGGGTTTAAAGTGCACATAAATGCAAAACCTTTTTGTGTTCTTTTTTTATTTTGTGGTCCTAATTAAAGAGATTTTCCTTTACTTCTTGTCTCAGTGATGCAACTGGAAGTAAAAGAGATCCCCTTTAACAGTTGTCACCAGAACAAATTTAACCATTGCAACATTTTACCCACTTCTTTCATTGATATTTTTGTAAAGCCAAACTAGAAGGGTCACTAGTCACTGTTACCCTAATCATTCCAAACAGTCATGAGATGAAATAAATGGATAAAGTTTAAATAAGGTAAGTTTAACTAAGTTTCCATCAATTTAATTCAATTTAATATAATTGGATTTTCTCAAACTGTTCCTGGGCTAAATAAAGTTTGATGTCCTTCAGCCAGGAAAAGAGGTGAAAAGAGGTGAGAAGTGTCTAGCTGTAGCTTTTAATACATTCTGTGAGACTTTAACATTGTGCTTTGAAATTGAAATATGCTAAAGGTTGCAGTACACTTTTGTCCATTATATCCTTAGTAGCCAAGAAAACTATTTTGCATAAGTGGATTCAAAATGAGCTGCCTACGCTGGGCCTCATTTTCGAAGAATTGGGTAATATATCTTTCAGATGGATTGGATAAGCTAATGGTAATTGTGTCTCTTTTTAAACACTTTTTGATACTCATAATTTCATCCTTACCTTACTCATCCTTACCTCTTTGTAATAATGTATGGTTAAAATTGAGGATATGGTTACTCTGGTTTTATTGGGCTGTAATAATTGGGAACACTTGTCTCTGTAAGCTGTATCTTTGATTTCCTGTATGTTAATGTAAATTTGTTTTTTCTGTGTCCTTGGAAAATAGAATATTAAAAAAAAAAGAAATATAAATATGCAATTTGAATGTATGCAAAAGGCCTGTACAACTCTACAAGATAAAAGATAAGGCTGGAGTTCAGCTTTAAACAAACAATATATTAACATATATTATCTCCTATTTCCGAATCCATTGTTGGTTACTCTCTAGAGCACCATTGTTTAGGTCATTATACTTTTTCATTTACCTGAATAGACTGCCTTGGTAAGTCCCACAGGATCATTTCCCCAGAAAATATGCTTCTTATTTAATACACTCTGTGCCTGACTGATACAAGAAACTAAAGATCTGCAGGTTGGTTGATACAATTTACATAATGTTTTCCTTATGCAGGAAAAAGCCTTGCTATGCCTAGTGATGCCTGGTATCACATATTAAAAAATATTCTTAGTAATACATACTGTATATTAATAAGAGTAATACAAATGTTTCCAAAAGCTGCAAAATCAAGGGCTTACAGCAGCTATTCATTTTACTGACTTGCTACAGGACACATATTGTAAATTACTTTTCCTTTTATATGTTTATTGTTGTGCTTTGTCCTCATTCTCATACAGATGATGATATATTTGTGTTCTTTTTAAAAAAAAAACTTTTAAACACAAGAAAACATTTTGACACATGCACTAATCATTTACATATATACAAGTAAACACTTTTTTTTTCATTTTCAATGTTAAAATGAAACATTAATATTTTTATCATTAAAATGTTCGAAAAAAGTAATATGAATATGTACTAAAATACCATTATACTATTCTAAAATGAACAGACAATAGTTGGTGTGGCAGCAGTATGATCATATTTTGTTCTGACAGGCACAGTTCTCCATAAGTAGATTCACTGAGATTGAAAGATTCTTTTTAGCAGAGGTTTAATGATAAAAGGTACAGCCCTGAGTTTTGCTATTAGACTGTTCAGCTTTCTATAACTGTGTATAACAATTAAGGATGATGTTGGGACATTACTAATAATAACAATACAATAGCAGTAAAATAATATAATAACAATTTAAAGTTTTGGGAAAGTGTAGTTTTTTGCATATTGTATTTTTACCTTTTTATTTTTTTTGCAGAACGACATTTTTTTTAAACCAGGGAAGAGAAAAATAAATAAAAGAACAAAATTGCTAGGCAGAACTCACCACAATACATACTGTATATTTACTGTTTTAGCTAACAAATTATTTGTGATTCTGTACAGCCAATCTCATGTTTTACACACATTTTTATCAGACACCATACAGTGACATGTACAGTTTCGCATTATGTAGTTTTTCTTGCTATGAATCAACACAATCACATTTGTCTAGTGAGCAGGGAGCTGATTTAGGAAGCTGTAAAGCATAAGCAGCAATTAGAACAGTGAACGTATGGACTAATGGACAACGTACGGAACGAATGGAATTTTGCACAAATATGCCTAAATTTTAGCAAAGTGTACATTTTATTCCATAGGCACACACATTCGCTAAATAGACTAATTTGTTCATTTTGAAAATCAAGGCTTTCTTTACCTTTAGGTATATGCTGTGGTTACTATTATCTTTTATGTAGTTATGAATAGGACTCTGTCATTAGAGTGTAAATCATAACCACATCAGCCTATCTTAAAGCAGACGTATTTTTTTTTCCAATTATTTGGGAAAGACTCCTCCTTTAGACTAAAGGGGAAACCTGCAGTCTCCTGGAATACTTAGAGCACATTTCCCATGAAGGTGTGGGCCTCTTCTTTCGTGCATATTTGAGAAGCCCCGAGGATCAAAAGAAAGTGCCAATCTCACATATGCTTACATTTTCAGGAAGAAAACCCAGTCTCGCACCGTGCAGGGTGAGCAGAAGCTCAAAGAAAAAGACAGAAGATGGCTGCACCTGCTGTCCTATAGGAAAGAAGGAAACTAGGGTGCTATGGGACTGGAATAGGATTGTGGAGGGATCAAGAGCTTTTCTAAAGTAAAGGTAAATATTATTTTTTTTTTGAAAGCTACACTTTAGTGCTTTCATTCACTTTGCGCAGTTTTTTTTCCAGCTGAGATCTACTTTAACTTAATTATTTTTAGTTGAACATTTACTTAATTGTCTCATTCTAGAATATTTTTGACTGTTTTATTAGGTTGAGAACAAAAGGCAGTCAGTCTACTTTGTTTTACAACTTATTAACATTTACTAATTCTCAAAATCAGCAGTCATCAACCTTTCGAACCTCACAGACCACTAAATTCATAATTTTAAATCCTGCAGACAGTTAATATGAATTTTTTTAAAAAGATAAATACATTTGTAAAATAATGATCTTCCTAATGGTGCCTGATGAGAACTGTGGCAGCTCTGATTCATTGACCAGCTCATGATCAAGTGAAGTATTAATATTGTTACTATTATCATGCATTGCATTATCTTCGGTATTACTAAAGAAATGCAAAATATTTGTTTACTTTTTCTCACTCATTATGGGTTTATGTCAGTCCAATTCAAAGACCAAACAAGAAATGATAGTTATCAAAGTTAAACTGTTTGATGCAACGAAATATAACAGTAAAGAGAATACACAGTTATGGTCATACTTACTTACCATAGCATCTGAGAAATAAACAAATAAAATAAAAAAAATCGGATGAGAATCAGTATTTGCGGAGCGGGGTGATTGTTGTAATGGTAGAAACAATACTGAAGCGTACGGCTCGACAATGGTTGCCTCATACAACTTAACACTACACAGACGTCATGCTGCGCCTCCCTTGTTTTTCTGTCTCTAGTAAAGTTCATGAATTTAGTGCAAAATTGTCATTCAGAATATAGGAATTTATTATAATATTATTTTTGTTTTAATATTAGTAAAACATAAAAATTGCAATTGATGTGTGGACCATCAAAGTTTTCTTACCGACCACTTGTTGGCGACCACTGCTCCGAATCACTGTAAAAGCATTCCTTGGGCATTCAAATTTTCACAAAAATATCACCATTTGCAAAAAAATAACATTTTCATTGGGAATACAACTTTGTGTAAATAACCTTAACATCTAGGCCAGTTTCAGAGAGTCCCAAGCCCCTACCTTCTTCATGGCCTAAAACAACACAATTACAGGAGTCATTTCATATTTGCCCAGGAAAAATGTTTAAAATTGTCCATTTTACCACTCCTTATCACAATATGTTAAACTGAAGTATTCTGCATGGTTAAATATTCTGACTTTTTCATTACTTTTTTTTTTATTTAATTTAACTCTTTATATACACTGTTACACAGAAAAGAGAATGAATAAATGTGGCATTTATTGGTGGATGGTTTACTGCAGGAAATAAATGATAGAAAACTAGATTACCTGTTTGTTGGAATGGAATATGTTTTATTAAAAACAAGTTGACTGTAAATTAACAGAGGAGTCTTTGGTAACAATTGTTTTAAACAAATAATTAAACAACAATGAATTATTACTATAATCACTTAGTACACCCAGGCTTATTCATTAAGGCAATGAAAACAGTAATAAACTGTAAGCAAGAGCCCCAGTCATGTTTTTCTAGGTTAAACATTCTGTACCATATACTCTCTTCACCTCAATGTATTGTTATCACCCAAAGATTTCTACACAATAAATTCTACACATTTTTTGCTACTTAAAAACATAAAACAGTAGACCATATGATAAAACATAAAGAGCATATATAATATATTTCTATGGAAAAAAAGGTGACTGATGCAGCCACCATACATCTAAGGACTCCTAAACTACAATATATTTTTATTTGGTTAATTTTTTTTTTACTTCTGATCTGGAAATTTAGATGGATAAGAAGTAAGTCTGAAGGGATATAAGCAAAAAAAAAAAGCAATATCTTGTTTACATAATTTAGTAATATATACTGAAGGTTGGTAGCTGATTTTTTAAGTTTTTGTTTCTTTTATGTGTACAAGTTTCTCATCCTGTATACATGTCTGTTTACATGATCCTTGTTACCCTATTACTGTTACTTTGATACTTTTACTTTGAATATAGACTGTTTGTTTCTTTTTTTGTATGTTTTCTTTCAACCACCATCTGTTCTTGCATTGTTTTTTAAGATACAAATATAAATTCATATTTAGGCCTATACAAAATATAGAAGTATAATGATTCAAAAAGATATACTGTTTTGAATTTTCACAAGGAAGCATTTACTGAAATAATTCAAATAGCAACCGACCTACCAATGGTTTCTAGCAAGCGGACAGCACCTTTGGTTTTGTTATTTACTACACTTTTCTGCATTTGATACCATATGATTAAACAAAGCTTATAGTCATGTAAATATGTTTTACAAATTCCTCAAGTAATTGTATTTGTCCATTGTGTTTTAAAACCCAAAGAACCAAACCTCATGACCCAAAACAAAAGTCATTTATTTTCGGCTAAATATATACATTTTTTCTTTCTTGTAGGTGTTTATGATGAGATGGCAGGTATGGAAGAAGGTAGAGGCAATCAAACAATCTCAGAATTCCTTTTGTTAGGACTCACTAATAACACCAAGCTAAATTTTCTTTTCTTTGGTATCACTTTATTAATGTACATTGTGACTATAATTGGCAATATGAGTATGATCATTTTAATTTTGTGCTCCCCCAAACTTCATAATCCAATGTACTTTTTTCTTGGTAATCTTTCCTTTTCTGACTTGTGTTACTCTTCGGTTATCACTCCAAAACTGATGTCCAACCTATGTTCAGGACAAACAGTTATATCCTTTAAAGGATGTGTCATGCAGCTTTTCTTTTTTGCACTGTTCGTGGGTGCAGAATGTTTTCTTGTGACTGTGATGTCCTATGATCGTTATGTAGCAATTTGTAATCCCCTATTATATGTAACTATCATGAACAAAGGACTGCAGTTTAGGTTGGTGTGTGCTGCTTACTCTGGTGGAATACTAACCTCAATTATACACACCAACTGCACCTTTAGTATGTCTTTCTGTGGATCTAACAAAGTCAACCATTTCTTTTGTGACATCCCACCACTTCTCAAACTGTCCTGCACCAATACCTTTATTAGTGAACTATTTATGTTTCTCCTGTCTAGTATCCTCGGAGGCTTGTCTGCGACAGTTATCATGGTTTCCTATATAAAAATAATATCTAATATCCTAAAGATGCAGTCTTCAGAAGGAAGACAAAAAGCCTTCTCTACTTGTTCCTCTCACTTAATAGTAGTTACTTTATTTTTTTGCACAGCCATCTTTGAGTATGCAAGGCCAATTTCTAGTTACTCAGTCAAGAACGACAAAGTAATTTCCTTTATCTATACAGTGGTTATTCCCATGTTAAATCCAATAATTTATAGTCTTAGAAATGTTCACGTGAAAGATGCCTTTTTTAGTGCTATGGATAAATTTGCCTTGCACAAATACTAGCTTTAACACTAAATAGTTTAAAAGAGCTGGAGTATCTTTAAATGACCCAGCCAACATATTTTCATTTATTTTTGCAATGTGTAATAATAAAGTGTATAATGTGTTACTAGTACTACATTTTTGTTTGGACTTAAGATCAACCAGAGATATACACAGGGAAAACATACCCAGTGGGGTTTAAGATACAGGTTCATGCATACACAGTAATATTTCAAGATTCAATTCCTGAGATAATGCTGCTCATGATTTTAATATGGATTTATGATTCAAGCATTATAGGAAGCAGAGGTCCATTGTTACTTTTTAAGGGATTTGGGCCTTCCTGTGGCAGAAAGATCCAGTGTAGTGGGAATCCACTGCATATGCTGAGAACGTTTGTACAGTTGTACACAGGTAGTTCTATTTAATTTGCCTGCTATATAAAGTTAACTGTAATATGTCATAATTCTAAACTTGGCAAAAAATAAATAGTACTAATCCTTTACAGACTCAGAAGACAAAGTACAGATATGACCTTTTCAAAACAAGGTGCTGCCTTTCCCCTATAACCACAGTAAGCTGAAGATGTCATAAAGTGGATGACCTAGGATGGATCAACTCAACCTACTCCTCTTCTACCCTACACTCTTTTTTTTTTAAAAAATAAAAAATGGGTTAAAACCCCCTCCCCAAGAAAAGAACATTTTTTTTTATAAAAGGGTTGTCTACCTTTTTTAATAAAGTAAAAAATCTAGTTTAGGTCCACTTAACTTGATGTTCTGTTTTAGGTCTGTTGAATATGATCATTATAAACTTTAATGTATAAAGCGCAAACATAATATGCAGGGATGTACAGTTAATAGGGGCTGCAGTAGAAACTTTATTAATACATAAAAAAACAAACATATGCATACATTAAAAAGTCTGTAAAACCTCCATGTAGCAGAGTAGCAGGTAAGGTACCAGACAAAAATTTAGGAACAAAGGCCCTTAATATACCAATATGGCCGAGGTAGTTTCAATTTGATTGGTGTGCTGTAACAATCTGACGCATTTTGCAGAATTATTCCGCTTCCTCAGGGATTTAGTTTGTACAGGCAAAACTTATTAGTTATTTTGTTACATATTTCAAGTAGTAATTCAAAAAACAAGCACAAAAGCAAAATATACATACCATCAAATATTAAACATACTGGTGCAACTTAAACTGTCAAAGAAATTAGTATACAAGATGGAGGAAAAAAACATGGCAAAGGGAAAAGGCTCATTCCAACAAGAACAACCCAAAACACTACAACATATAGGATTTATTGTAGTCTTATATGAAGTTTCATGAAATCTTAAATCTACCACAAGGTAATGGAAACTTGTGCCTTGTCCATAGAGCCTCCCGCAGTACCCCAGATAGCATAGGGGTCCAAAAGACCCATGAGAGGAAAAACCACTGCCTCCTATACCTACCCGCGCCAGGCTATTATGGGACCCTCTAATTGGTATCCCACGTGTAAGCACGTCCAACGTAGTGACATCGGCAAAGGAAAGGCCGATATTTGAACCACCCGGAGGAGACATCTGTTGCGCTCAAGGTCTCGCGAGAGGTACAAGGAGTGTAAGAAGGTGTCAATCCGGGGGCAATAGAGGCCCAGGAAGGAGGGGGCATGCCCAATCAAGAAGCCTGAAGTGAAAATAAAAATAAATATAAAAATAATAAAAATAAATTTACTTTTACATGAGCTACTAGCTAGTCAGTTTTGTTAAATTGTCAGCAATCAGCACATTTAGTGCAAATTATATTGTGTGTATTACACTCTTAGTTGCTGTTCACTGACTGCACATTAACTGAAGGTTCAATTGTGGTTGTTGCTACTTGTAGTGCCACGCATAGCTAATCTGTTTTGTTAAGCTGTCAGCAGTCAGCACATTTAGTGTAATCCATATTGTGTATTAGTGAAGACACTGTTAGTCATCTTTTTTTTCACACTATACATTCACTAAAGCTAAATAAAATCAATTGCCGTTTCTACTTACCAAAGAAGACTGTTTTGTACACTGAAACTTCTGTCCTACTTTAAAATAAATACAGATATTTTAGTGTTTGATACTTGTTCCTATATACCAAAGAAGACTGTTTGGTACAGTTACATTACTGTGCTACTGTAAAATAAATTCAGATATTTTAGTGTTTGATACCTGTTCCTGTTTACCAAAGAATCTCTTTGGTACAGTGAAATTTCTGTCCTACTTTCCTTACTTTCCTACTCTCTGGGAGTCCGCCACTGTAGGACAGCAGCAGCAAACTGTTAGAGGCAGCAGAAGTTGTCAAACAGGCCTGAGATGTGTACGGAGCACCAGTACGCTGGTAGATGTATTGAGAGGGCAGAATACAATCATACAGCCATGTCATGTGGGGAGGATTGTGGACTGGGTCTCAGGGGCCTCAAGTGCAGCAGGCTCTTCTTCTGCAGCAGCAGGAGCAGGAACCAGCACAGCCGTGACAGGAGCAAACACAGATGTTAGCGTAGCTAATGTGCCTGTACCTCCTGATGACTCTCCCATGTTGTTTGACGAACAGCCTGAGGATCTGTCAGTGCGAAGTTCAGAGCAGGAGGCAGACTTTGAGACCGAGGGTTCTGGATCAGTGTCTGCATTTCCAGAGGTTGGGTTCGATGAAATTGAGGATGATGATGACTGTGATGTCACCTGGGAACCACTGGTGCGTGTAAGGGCTAGTAGCAGTTCCGAAACAGATGTAGAGGAAAGGCAGGAGCAGCTGCAACAGACTAGGCATGGAAGGGGCCACAACTCTGCCTCATGTGAGTCCCAAAGAAGAGACAGACGAGTAGGCAAAAGCAGGGAAACAGTCAGAGATTATGTGACCATGGGGGAGATTGAGCTGGAGCAGACACAGGGCACCCAGCAGACGCAGAGACAGGCAAAGAAAAAGAGTAGTAGAGTGGTTGCACACAACCCCACATGCGCAAGAACCATAAACCAAAGTGGAAGCAGTACAAAGTGCGTTGTCTTGAAGGAGGTGCAACCACGTCATGCTCTCTTCTTCCACCTCCATTGACTCCTTGTCCACCTCAAACTGTCATTGCTAGTACATCTTGGGGGGTTGGTGCCAGCCAGACTTCTAGCGGTGAGGAAGTATCAGCTTCTGCCCGCAGGTTTTGTGGCATCAGATGACATTTGTCGCGGCAATGTAGGTTCTCGAGCGACCCATTCAGCTCCCCTAGCTCACAGTCACTTTAGCCCACTCTACTGGAGTTCTGCGCAAGGCATCAGGCTATGGGCCCAACCAACAAATTTGCATCTAGCCAAATTATTGGCCTTGCAGCTACTGCCGTTGAGCATTGTGGACTTCCTTCCGTGACCTGATGGCCTGTGGCGAGTGGCGGTGGAATATACCAAGCAGGCATTACTTCTCCCGCACAGCTGTATCCAGTTAACATGCACATGTAATGGATAACCTCTCCCAGGCATTGGCATTCTCGGTGTCTAGCCAAATCCACGCCACCATGGACAGCTGGACAAACAGGTGGCCTTGCATAGCTCAGTGGGTGGTAGTCTGCATAAGGCATTACAGCACCTGGCAGCCCCGCTGAGGGGTGTGGTGGGAAAGCATGGGCCACCCCAGTACTCTTTTTCCTCCTACTCCATTCCTTCTACCGTCAACCCCTCTTTTTTCCACACTCCTCCTGAAAGGCCAGCAGGGGAGGAATCTGTGGTGAAGCAGACATGGCACTGCGGCTCCCTCAAGCACATGCACTGCCAAGCAGAGCTGGAACTTGTGTCCTTGGGGGAGAAAAGTCACACTGCCAGAGAACTCTTTGGACTGAGAGGTTGAGGCTTGGCTGACTCCCTCCCGGCTCACAACAGGCAACGTATTGTGTGACAATGGGGCCAACTTTGTGGCCGCGCAGCCCATGGGCTGCATAACACATGTGCCCTGCTTTGCCCACGTACTGAACCTGGTGGTGCAAAAGTTCCTCCGCACGTACCAAGGACTGGACGACTTACTCAGGAGACAGGCCTGCTTCATCTGCAGCCATGTCTGCCGCTCCTCTACTGCCGCCGCGGCGTTTAGCAAGATCCAGCACCAACAGAGGCTGCCAGGGCATACACTGATTTGTGACACTGTGACTAGATGGAACTTCACCCTGCACATGCTCCAGCGTCTGTGTGACTAAAAGCTAGCCATCCGCCATTACTTGGTCAGCATGGTGTATGGAGGCAGCAGGGCCCTTGTACAGCCACACAATGGAGCCCTTGAGCAGGCCACAAACATTATGAGTCGGGAGCAGTCAGGCTGGAATGACGTCATACCTATCATCTTTCTGCTTGATAATATCCTGTTTGGCCTGATGGAAAGTGGCGATGGGAGAAGAGGGGAAGAAAGCGGGGAGGTGGATGAGGGTGACATTATACTCCAAAAGCACAGCCAGCATCGGTAGGAGCAAGAAGGGACACTGGCTAGCATCAGGAGTTCCAAGATGAGGAGGAGGAAGATGATTATGATGATGATGAGGGAGACCATGTTGGGGCTGCTGGACAGGACCCGTCCAAACCGCATCTGTGCTGTCATGCCCCAGGCAAGGAGAGGAGGAGGTGGGTAATGAGGAGGGAGATGTTTTGGCGCCTACTGAGGGACAGGAGGAGGATGAGCCCAGGGAACCTCTCTTTCATATGTGTGTTCACATGTTGCGATGTCTACGGAGGGACCCCTGCACTACAGGATGATTACTGGCTGGCCACCCTTCTGCATCACCGCTACAAAAGCAAAAGTTCCGCGCACCACATTCCACACAGGGAGCTCATGTGGACACTGCCCCCACCTTATCCTCCTGTAGCGGCAGCAGTAGTTGCATCAGGCCTCACACATCCAAAAGTCTAGGACAGGGCAGGGGGGATTTTCTGGATGCCTGGCGAAACCTGATGCGGCCACCTCAAACAAGTGAAGTGCGGGGGCCAAACCATCGAGAACAGATGAAGCGAATGGTGCATGATTACGTTGGCTCTTTTCTGGCTCGTGGTGGTGGTGGTGTTGACGACAGCAGATATAATGAGGATGCCTGTCCTGACAGTAGTGAGGCCAATAATTTTTGGGTCAACAGGCTGAAAAAAACAGCCCGCAGTTGGCACAGTATGCCATCAAGATTCTTTCGTGCCATCCAGTGTTCTGTCTAAAAGAACCTTCAGTGCCACTGGCGGAGTGGTCACGGACAACCGATCATGACTGTCACCAGAAAATGTAAATCGCCTCACCTTTTTGAAAATGAACGAAAAGTGGGTTATTAACAACTATCATACCCCCACTGCAGATGTCACTGATTGACTGACACAAAGCCCCTGATTCATCAAGCAGAATCGGATTATCGGTCGCGCATTCGTATTCGCGATCCGAAATCGTACGCACCAGGCACAAAAACATTGCAGCAACAGATGAAACTAACAATAATGAGGATTACAAAGTCACATCAATGCACAACATCCAAGCACTTGATGACTTGATGACTCGGGCTGGCAGTGAGGAGGTGAGTGTACGAGCGCACTCGACTCCAGACCGCGGAAACCCGGCTCGCTGGAAGCGCGAAAGTACGCGCGACCAGCGAGCGCTGATTTTATTGATGAATTAGGGCCAATGACTCTCCTTATGTTTGCATATTCTTCACAAAGAGAAACTGAATGGCCTCCTTTAAGCTCCGCTTTGAGCTATCGATGAATAGTCGCCATTCAGTTGAGTTCCTCCATTAAACCAGGTATGTTATGGAAATACACAAAGCCACTGTTGTTTCTAAAGTACTGCAGAAATCCAATTTCTCTGGTTCGAAAGTACAATACCTTTGTTCCTTTTTCAAGTAATTTTTTCTCACGCTGTCTTGATGCTAGGAGTTCTGAAGCCTTCTTCACTCAACTCATGCTGATCAAATCCCTTACGAACAGAGTCCTTTTCAATTTCAAACTCTTCATCATTGTTGTCACCTAGTGACACTACCCTCTTCAAGAAAGAGTAGTGTAACGAAAACCGGCACTTGGACTTCATCTGAATGAGCCACTGGGTGTATAGTCAATGGTAGACTAGGATACTCTATGGTACATTTATTTTACTTGTTATATCCTGAAGTTTTCACTATACAAAAGTAACAGTCACTGAAATGATCTCCTGGCTCCCGCCAAATCATAGATATACCAACTGGCATCTTATCACATGTTCCCTTTGTCCACATCCGTAAACCTTTGACACACTGTTTGCACACTTTATGAGGGGCCCAAGACTTATCTTTATCACTAAGTTTAACTTTGAAATATGCCAGATAGGCTTGCTCTACAAATGTGCTGATGTTGGCCCTTTGACTGGGAATGGTGAAACTGCCACAGATATAAAAAAATGAGTCAGGGTTGTTTAGGCACTTACAACGAGAAACAGCAGAGCCAGACATGAACTGAAAGGAAATACGTGTGTAAATAGAAAAATAAATTTTGCTTATTCACTACGTAGAGCAGCGCACAACCTCAGACCACCCTGTCTTGCGTGTAAATGAATAGCCTATACAAAACCATGCTACAGTAATCGCATTAAAATAAGCGTTAGAGAAAAAACCTGACGTGATAGAAGAAAACTAACTGCACTTTCAGAATCAGCATACCTATTTTTGTGTAGATTAGCTTAAAAATTGAAGTCAATAAAAAATTTGTTCAAAATTGTTCCCCAGTGTTATGATTTATCTGTTTTTTTCCATGTACTTCATAAGCATACATTAACAAAATTTCATATCACTTTATAATATAATACATACATACATTGGAAATATAATCTCCTCACCCTCTACTGGGCCATATAAATAATAGACTTATTTTTATATGAAGGTGTGAACAACTATGACAACACATGCCTGGTTTGCTCAGCAGAACATGCTCCAGCATCCAAACAATTGTGAGCTATGTGATGGTGCATTAAGAATCAAAATTGTACCCTATGCCACAGTCTTTGTTCTCATCTGTCTGTATATTGTTCAACAACTAGCTTCTTCTTGTGACTATAATGTTGCTTTCCTTCCCTCTTGCTATTTCTCCTAAAAATAATTCAATTTAAGGATTGAATTATAGGGCCTGATTTAATAAAGCTCACCAAGACTAGAGAAGATAGATCATAATGGAAGTACCCTGGTGATCCAGCAAACCTAGCATGGATTTCTTAAAATTATTTGCTATTAGTTAGTAAGAAATTGTATGCACCAGACCCATAATGTCTGGTAGATCAATATGTCTATATGACGTTTTGATGATGTTTTATGTAAGAAGATTAACCCATGAACCTGAAGATAGAACTGATACTCATTTTTTTCAGAGCACTTTTTACATCTTGGTTCCTTAGGGTGTAGATGATGGGATTCAACATTGGTATGATTACTGTATAGAACACAGATACCACCCAGTCCTGGTCTCCCAAATAGGCAGAAGTTGGGCGTAAGTACATGTAGAACACTGGACAGTAAAATAAAGCTACACAACAAAAGTGTGAAGCACAGGTAGAGAGTGATTTGCCCCTACTTTTAGAAGAGCTAGTTCTACATACAGCAACCAAGATATAATTATATGATATCATTATACATAAGAAAGAACCCACTTCAATGGATCCAGCAATTATAAATAATAACATCTCGTTGAGAAACGTATCTTTGCATGAAAGCTTTAAAATTGGATTAACATCACAGAAGAAATGGTTTATCACGTTGGAATGACAGAATGGTAAAATAAATGCACAATATGTATGTGTTAATGAATTGAAAAATCCTGCAGCATATACTGACAAGACAAACTGAAAACAGGCTGCTTGATTAATTAACATTGTATAATACAATGGTTTACATATAGCTACATACCGATCATAGGCCATGACAGCCAATAACATGGCTTCAGAGCTTGCAAGATCAATGAAGAAAAACATCTGCGTGGCACATCCAGGGATAGACATTGTCTTATTTACAGAAATGAGAGTGGCCATAACATTGGGGGTAATTGATGATGAGTAAATTATATCTACAAAAGATAAATTCATAAGGAAAAAATACATTGGTGTTTTTAGTGTTTGAGTTGTTTTAATTAACAGAATGATCATAAAGTTCCCAAAAAGAGTTAACAGGTAAACTGACAAGAAGAGTAAGAAGAGGGGCAATTGAAGACTTGGGACAGAGGAGAGACCAGACAGCACAAACTCTGTCACAACAGTACTATTTTTGGGTTTCCATGTTTCCAAAAACGCCATCTATAATAAAAGGAAAAATTTATTAAAATAAATAGGTAACAATAAATTATAAAACTATAGCAAGAAATCATTACTCACTATTATCACTATCACTATTACCAAAGTTCTTTTATGCAATGGTAATATTGATGTGCATTGTTCAAGACAATAGGGCTGGATTACTAAGGAGCAGAAAATGTTCATGTAGGAAAGTAAATATTTACTTAGTTTACCAATAGGGTAATGCTTTGCATTCAATGCCAAACCATGATTAACCTCCCTAGCGGTAACCTCGAGTGTGACTCGGGGTAGAAAAAAATTGCTGAAAGCGGTAACCTCAAGTCACACTCGGGGTAGGTAAACCTATGGAAAGGTTAGTAAATACATCCTTACCTGATGTGCTGGCATCCCGCATCGTCCATCGCCACAATTCCTGTCTTCTTTCTTCTTCCTCCGGCGTGGAGTTCCTGGTGACGTTGGTGCGTTTTTTTTTTTAATTTATTTAATTTAGGATTTTTCATGATTTTGTGTTGAAGACTTTATTATACTATTATATTATACTGTAAAATAAATTTTCATGAAAAACAATGTACCACTTTTAGACATATAAAACCAGAAAGAAATGAACTGCTATTGAATGCAATAGAATGCAAAGCTATTTGCTACATTAATGTTTTTTTCTATAGTAGCCAGAAAACTCCAAGAACATATGATAGCTTGTTGTCCTGCAATATCAGTAGAATAAGGTTAGGTTAGGCTCCTTTACCAATTAAAAGATGTTTAAAAGTCTAACGTACAACCTCTATTATAATCAAATCTGCGGGTCACTAAACATATATTTATGTGTGCTGAAGAAAGAAAATTGCATTTATATTTTAATTTAATTTCCAATAATATATAATGTATGTGTGTGACAAGCTTGAACTAATGAAAAACGATATAAATATTCAAAACAAGTTGTTAGAAAAAAGGACATTTATCAATATCGTGTATGGGATGTCTTACCTTTTTAAACTCGTATGCTCTTGTACTGAAGTGACCACTTCTAATGGCTTCTGCCATCTTTCATAACTGACCAGACTTCTGTTGTTAGGCACAAACATGTGCAATTGACAGGATTCTGGGAATAAAAATATTATGACATGTCAAAAAACTTGAAGCTGAAATCTTCAGTGTGCTAATTTGTAGACTAAAAAGATGGTTTGAGGCCAACCTGGCTGATTTGATAGCTATATCTTCAGGTATCCATGTATCAGAGCTGATACCAGGGCCTATACTTGGGGAAAAGGTTGACTATTGTCTCTTGGCTGGCTATTTTAATTACCCATAATAAAACAAGAACAGTTTGGTTATTAACATAAACATACTCATTTAGAAAACATTACCTTTCATACGTACTAAAATTGCTGTTAAGAAAGCATAGCAAATTCAACTAAACAGCATTTCTTTAGACTATCTAGAAAACTGAATACATCTTTATGTTTATAAAGATGTATTTTTCCATCTTCAGTCTCGTGAGATCAGTCTCATGAGTTCTATTAATTTATTTGTTCCACAGAGATTAAATAGAACAAAAATAATCCCTTTTGTCATATTTTTCTTTAATTTACACATCTAATACAATCAACAATCACAGGGTCTGTATTGTATTAGTAAAGGTGTGCTTAAAAATACATTTTGGCAATAAAATAGGTTTAAATATATCTATAGAATTTTGTAATAAAATACACCCCAGTATTTATACTGTGTAGCACTGACTCCTGTAGAAGCATCTAAATGTTTGTGGGTTCACTCTTGAGAAATAAGCGGATCATATTCTGGAGGGAATAAAGAGATTACACAATAGAATGTAGGTTAAACCTCACACAAATCCTCACTTTTCTTGTTCTCTAACAAATGCTATTTCTCAGCTCCAGTTTACTTCCAGGGAGACCCAGACCCTAGACTTGTCGCTGCTTCAATATGGTCTCCTGAATTTGGTAACCTATATTCTTTACTAGCAACAAGGGACTTCCTCTCTCCTATGCAGACTACCTCTCTTTTTCCAAAACCTCCTATCAGACATGGGCATGTGGTGGGCTAGGCCCCGCTAAATTTTTTTTTCACTGACTTATGGCTCCCTTTCTCTGTTTATTCACCAGAGATTTATCCCTTTGTCAGGACCTGTAACCAGTGATTGGTCACTGGATGAACATCCCTTACCCGGGATTGTGTCCTCTATCCAGAAATCCTTCCCAGCAACAGGAGGAGGCGACCAATATTGGACTAGGAGATTTGATAGTTTATCTTTACTATACCAGCGCCAGTGATCTAGAAACATCTGGAATTTCTAAACTCAAACCAAGGATAACTCCTGCTTAAAGCAGACCAAAACTGCAATTTTTACCTTACAAAACAGGTTAGACAACCCTAATATTTAAGGAAAAATTACCTTTTCTTGAGGAGGGGTTAAAACCCTTTTTTTTTTTTTTTTTTTTTTTTTTTAGTAAAGCCCCTCTTTTTTTTGTCTTAATCACCACAGCGATCAAGTGTTTTTGTTTTGTTCAGTTTACTTCCACTTTAAAGATCCCTACAACTGGAACATTTTGTGAAACTGGGGAGACACATGTGTTTTTTATCTATTCACTGGTCATATTACAATGTTTAGTATCTAAAGATGTCATATTGGCTTTTAGGTTTCCTCTCTGCCATATTTATGTTTTCCTAAAACCATTAGAGCTTTGGCACCATTTAGGAAAGAGGGAAATATAAAAAATAACCCATTGACATAATATATAAAATTGTCATCATTCTTTGTTTCTAAATACTGAAGTTTGTCATGTTTTATTCCATACTACCTATTTTATTTTGTTCAGCAAGGCACTTCAAATATTTGCCTACCATACTAAAAATGTGTTGATGAAGGATAATCACCTCCAGCAAGTGATGGGAGGCAGAGTGTTTGTTTGAAGGATCCACTCCTGTGCCTAATCTGAGGACTGCAAGACCTCATGACACTTCCAGCAGATGAGATTCATGTGTGGAAGTGATCCGTGGGTTGCCTTTTATGTAACAAATATAACAGTGTTTCAGTCTTCTGCTTGTCCAGGCTGCCTGCAAATTAGCAATACATATGCTGTTCTTTTATGGCACGTCTTTTTTTACATGGAAAGCCTTCTGTCCCTTGCTTTGCTATAGTAAACCTTACTACCAATGTAAGATTACTTAGATGCCTTGTGATTGGATTGCCACATTGCCACTCCCATGCTGTCTGCCATTTGTCCTGTCTCTCGTTGTACGTCCACTTTTGGGAAATGTGGTCATACCAGTGTTTTTGCCATACCATTCATATCTGTGTTATTATTCTGTTTAGGGACTTCAGAAAATAATGATAATAATAGTCATGTTTATTAGCTCCAAAGGTGTTCTCTCTCATTTTCAATACAGAAGTTTAAGGGGTGAAAAGCCCTGGGGTATCTCTCTGTAGGCAAAAAGAAGGTGACTCTTGACTCCCCAAATATCCTCAGTATTTTAAAGTGGCATCGAAACGCTCACATGGACTATTCGCTGCCACCCTCCTAAAAGATTTGCTTATTACAAGCAAAAATTACCATGGAGCCTCTACTGACAGGCAACATTGGACCAATTGTAAATGTTTGTACCCATGATAAGCCAAAAGAAAACTTTGCATCAGTTGGACCTTGGCCTTAGTGATTCCTATGTGACCTGCTACTTGGATTTTATGTGACAATTTTTTGAATATTTCTGCTTCACTGTTATTGATAGGCAGATCTCATGTGTGCAGCTTTCTAATGTCCCAATAAATGTTTTGTTGGTAATTTTCTACTGGAGAAGAGGAAACTAGGCTACTTGTGTTAGTCTGAAGGACATGCTCAAATGCTGGACTACAAGTCCCACGTTAAGCCAGGACTGCCGCCATACCAATGCTCTCCGCCAATTAACTATTTACAACACAATTAAAATATTATCATTTATGTGTACATAAAGATAAACTTATTTTCTGGATAAAGTTTGTACTGCTAAGAAAGAGTACTCTTTTTTTTTTTGTCCTGATGACCATTTTAACTTAAACAGAAATTGAGGCGAAATCCAAAGGATTTAAGTTGTCAACAGAATATTAAATAGGTAAAAAGTGCAGACACCTATTCCAGTTTTGTTTACCTTGGAGAGATGCTTTTTCTACTCAACACTAATAAAAAAAATGTTGGGTTTTACATACATTCAAACAAATACATTGTCAACAAATCATGTATTGAGTAACTCTTATGTAATCCAGCTACTTTTTTTCCCATCTCCTTTGCTTGGAGAAATGTATTTCTGAAACCCTATTTCCTTCTTTTGTCCATTTCTGTTGTCTAAAGGTGACACATCTTTGCACAGTACCTAAGTCCAGAGGGTCCATTGTGTGAATCCTGGATGCCATCAGCTTTTAGCATTGCCAATGCGGTGGTTCCAACAGATACAAAGAACAGTAATGTTTCCCGTAGGAAAACCAAATTTTGTGGGGACTTTAAGGTCAGGCTTATATAATTAAATGACGATAAGGTATAAAACCACATTAAATTTTATTTACAAACATTTTATAAAACCATATAATACACAAAGTATCAAACTAAACACTTGCTAAGGATAAAGTACTCAGTAGACCTCCCAGTGGAAACCTCTCCAAATGAGGTATTTCAGCGGCTTCTACGTGTTTCGCAGAATCTGTGTCCGCTTCCTCAGAAAGAGGAGATCTACAAATAACAAAAAATTCTTAGTACATTTAATCAGGATACATATTGATTTTCTATCTATGTTATGCATAACACTATTCTGTTCATATATGAATTGACAATAATTTATCACAATAAAAATAGAACAAAAAGGAAAATTCTAATAAACTTACATCAAGTACTGAGTGCTAGTGGCTGTCTGTGTTCATTTTTCTCATAAGATGCTAAACTAAGGCACGGCGAGATGCAAGGAGGATTGTCTTTTCAATATGTTAGCTTAGTAATGATTCAAAAATAGGAAGAAGAGAAATAAATGTCAATTTTTATTTTTTACTTTGAACTGGATAATTCATTTCCAATCCTTTATATCTGCTGCTATTTTTATTATTAGACCTTAATATGGTTCCAATATACCAGTTTAATTAGTTGTTCATTTAAATATTCAAATAAATTTTGATTTTCTTCCCAAACTATTCAAGATATTGCCTTAAGGACTTCCGAAGTTGATCTACTTGCTGCAACCTTTTTTTTCCCATAAATTGCTTTCAGTAATTAGTATATTAGATAAGTATATCATATTGATACCATAAATAGCCCCTTCAGCCTACCTACCTTCCATAACTAAATAATTCACATAAAGGAGAGGAGCCCTTATAGATTGTGGTGACCCATATGATTGTCATATCCTCTCATAGAAAAGGTGGGGAAAGTCCATTGCCATTAAGGCTATCAAGTTTCCCAAATTGAATAACACTGGGGAACAATTTTGAACAAATTTTTGGTTGACTTCAATTTTTAAGCTTAATTACACTAAAATAGGTATGCTGATTCTGAAAGTACAGTTAGTTTTCTTCAATCACAACAGGTTTTTTTCTCACCGTTTATTATAATGCGATTACTATAGCATGGATTTGTATAGGCTATTTATTTACACGCAAGACTGTGGTCAGAGGTTGTACACTGCTCTACTTAGTGAATACGCAAAATTTATTTTTCTACTTACACACGTATATTTTTTCTTTCAGGTCATGTCTGGCTCTGCTGTTTCTTGTCATAAGTGCCTAAACAACCCTGATTAATTTTGTAATATCTGTGGCAGTTTCACCATCCTTAGTCAAAGGTCGAACATATTTGTATATTTGTAGAGCAAGCCTATTTAGCATATTTCAAAGTTAAACTTAGTGATAAAGATAAGTCTTGGGCCCCTCATAAGGTGTGCAAAAAGTGTGTCGAGGGTTTAAGGATGTGGACAAAGGGAACATGTAATAAGATGCCATTTGGTAGACCTATGGTTTGGCGAGGGCCAGGAGATCATTTCAATGACTGTTACTTTTGTATAGTGAAAACTTCAGGATATAACAAGAAAAATAAATGTAACATAGAGTATCCTAGTCTACCATATGCCCAGTGGCTCATTCAGATGAAATCCCAGTGCCAGTATTGGTTACACTACCCTCCTTTGAAGAACATGATTATGGTGATGGACTAGGTGACAACAATGATGAAGAGTTTGAAATTGAAGAGGACTCTGTTTGTTAGGGATTTGATCAGCATGAGTTTGAAACCTGATTTGGGAGCTTAAAGTGTGTCCTCCTTCACAATGGCAAAATTTTGGGTCAGTCCCAATTATCCATTCAGTTTCTCTTTGTACAAACATAAGGGAAGTCATTGAGTTGTTGCAATATCACCAACACAATTGGATCATCTGTGTTGACATTAAAATGGTATTCCTCTTGATTCGGCAGCTCATCATCCTAACACTGATCACGCCAGGAAAGGCTATAGGCCTTAGATTTTACCCTAACCGCTTACCCAAATAATTTTCAAATGTTTTAATACAAAAAAAAGTTATAGATTAAGAATTAATCTTTTGTATGAACAAAATAAATTTAAATAAACAGTACATTACAAAGTTATTATTTCATTATTTTTTCATTGTATGTAAAATTTGTATGTTTTTTGACAAAAATGGAGGGTACCCTGTATCGTAAAAACTGGATGTGATAGCAAAAAAACTGGGTAATTTCTTGATTCACCACCCAAAAATTAATAAAAACAAGTGAAACATCTAACTCAACAAAAAATGCATTCCCCATTGTAATTACTATGTTTATAATTAGGTTAAGTGCACACTAAGTGTGAAAAAATAATCAAATCAATAAAACACTCACCTTATTTAAGGGAGGACAACCCCTAAATCCTCCTTTCCCTGTATTATAACCATATTAACAACTATAAAAAAAAAAATAATTGGTTGCAACTAGAAAGGATTTTTAAAAATAATCAACTAATGTTCCTAATAGTATCCAAAACTCACTTGTTGGGAGAAATAGTCACAACCATACAAAGATTGGTGTCCATTGCCTTACACTTCTTTTATAAAAGTGTTTTCATGCCTTTACCCGACCACTAAATTCAAAGAAAATGTGTATAATAGATTACCTAAAGTATGCCAATCAATAAAACCAGCTAATTATGCCCATATAAAACATATAAGCTCACCTAGTAAGGGTAGAGAGTCTCCAAGATAAATGCATCCACCACCCACAACGAGAGCCCAGGGTACTTAAGTTTAAAAGGATATATTGAATAAGTTATCAATGATTTAGCACTCCATAAAGGCAAAATCTCTAAGATGGATGTATCCAGCATCCGTTACGGGAGCCCGAGATACTTACCTCCTTCTGCTGCCTCGAGGGTCTTCGTATGGCAGCGTCATTGCCCGCCACTCAAAGGGATGGGGGACAACCCCACTGATGCAAATTTCATTTCCATTAACGTTATGATATTTGGCCATATGTAGGCTCAAAGAAGTTATTATTTTTCCATTATTGATAGCATGTATATGCTCGTAGATTCCCCTGCTAAATTATTGTCTTGTCTACATAAAAGCACTTGCAGCTACAGAATGCTAGATATAATATTCCTTGGGATTTGCATGTTATTTTTTCTTTAAAATTGGTAAAAAACTCACTGGAATTCCAATTCTATCATTGGCCTTATGTATCCACTTACATTGGCAATGAGTCCCACAAGAGAAGATGCCTTTATCCTGCTGGGTATCCTTTTTAGATTTCTATTGGAAATGACTGTGGACAAGTTTTTCCCAAAGGGACGGCAGCTTCCTGAAAGTAATCTGTGGAGACGGATTAAAGTGTTTACTAATCTTTGGGTCTGACAGTAATGTTGGCCAAAACTGGCTACATACATTTCTTAGAATTTTGTGTTGATCAGAAAACCTGGTAATAATTCTAACCTTTTCTAAATTTTGTTTTTTGTTTTATTTGAGTAAATAGAATCTGCGATTTTTGTCAATTCTTTATTTTTCGATATGCTTTTTTCAACATTTTTTTTGTACCCTCTATTGAGTAATCTCAGCTGAAGGTCCTTCGATGCCTTTTCAAAATCTTGTTCAATAGAACAGTTACCTTTCAGTCTCAAATATTGAGAGAACGGGATGCTTCTAATTACTGGTGTGGGATGTGCACTAGAGGCCGACAAAACAGTATTCCTGGTCGTAGGTTTACGATATAGATTAGACGAAATGGTTAAATCGCCAATAATTTGTATTTGAACATCCAGGAAAAGAATGGAAGATGCACTTGATTGCATTGTGTAACCTAAAGTGAAACTTTGGGGCCCTGCCAAAAGATTAGGACATTGTCAATGTACCTACGCCAGAATAAGATGTGGTGGAAATACATTGACAAGGACTAATCCGGGAGGAGCTCCCTTTCCCATCCCCCCAGATACAGGTTGGCATATGTGGGGGCACAACAGGTCCCCATTGCTACCTCCTGTATCTGGAGGGAGGTCTTATCTGCGAACGTAAACACATTTCTTGTAAGGATATACTCAAATAGAAATAGAATAAAATGATTCTGTTGCCAATGATCCCGATTAATTGTAGCCAAAATTTCATTAATAACTAGTAACCTTTTGTTGTGGGGTATACTTCAGTAAAGTGCCTCAATATCTAGTGCCACCAACAAAGTATTATCCCGTATTGTTAGACCCTCAAGCGCCCTGAAAAGATCTGGGGTATCCGTTAGATAGGAGGGTAAACTAAACACAAAAGGTTGTAAATATTCATCGACCAATCGACTGGCATCGGACAAAATTCTGCCTATTCCTGAGACAATGGGATGATCTGGGCTTTTTTATGAATCTTGGGGAGTAGATGGTTGGTAATCTTGGGTTTCTTTTATTCAAATAGTCAAAGATTTTTTCGTTTATCACACCATCATTAAAAGGTGATGTAATTGCTGGATTTTGACCTAAGTCTAGGACATTTTTTTATTTCAAACTTATATTTGCAAATGATTCTACTGAGCTAATTCCCGATGCATCCTCAAGCAGGGGTCCTTCTTCTACTATATTTTCTACATTGCTTTCTTCCCATAGTTGCATAAGGGTCTTTTAAGTCTGGTATACCATAGCCTTCATTGTTTAAAGTAGTTTGTTCACTAGGACCTGAATCTTTGTCATGGAGAACCTTATAAAAGAGTTTTCTACAAAAAAGATGCAGGTCCTTTATAAATTCAAATTTATCAAAGCTGTTAGATGGGCGAAAGCTTAGGCCCAACTTAAGGATCTCAAGTTCTTTATCTCTGAGAGAGAACATGGACAGATTAATTACACTCAGATGTTGAGACTTTGAATCTTGTACACATAATTCCCCATTGACCCTTGTACTTGTGCCACTAAATGTGCAGTGTTCCCTAAGAAAGGAGTGGAAGGTAGTGATTTAACTGTTTGTAATGGGGCAGTTCCTGAGTCAGGAACCCTCAAAGTATCAGTGATAACAGGGGTTCTTGAACAAGCCATAACTTTAATGAAAGCAGTGTTAGAACTTGAATAAGTGGTAGGTTGTGATGAGTTTTGTGTAGTGTTACTAAATGTTCATGGGGTTTTCCCCCTGGACTGGTTGTGATATTGTTTTTTGGATTTCTGGGTCTGTTGTGGTGAAGTTGCATTTGTGTTTCTCTTAGTACCTTATCTGGGTCCTCTAGTATATCTACTCATGTGTGATGCTTGTGAGAATTTGGAACTACTTTCATCTGTCATTTCTTCATTCGTTTCATTTTGATATATTCTTTTCTTATAATTATTTACTTTAGAATTGAATGTCCATCTATATGCTCGACCCATGAGAAAAGCCTGTTGGTCTTTCAGAAACTGTTGTTCTTCATTAGATACTAACTGAGAAATAAATCTTTGCAGGTAATCCTGAATCTCTGCATTTTTTTCCCCAAATGGTTCCGATGAAATTATTTCAGAAGATTCTCCATATATTTTATCAAGTTCTATCTCAGTTTCTCTTAGGTCCATGGAATGGTATTTCACTAACAGGGACATCAATTGTTGTGTACATCCTTTTAACATTTTCTCCCATTCATATTCAATTACAGTAACATTTTTTATATTAGGAAAGATTTGCACCCGAAGGCCTATTAGATTACATTTTTCTGTGAAAGGCATGGAAACACTTATATAAAAGAAGTGTACGGCAATGGACACCAATCTTTCTATGGTGGTGACTATTTCGCCCAAGAAAAGAGTTTTGGATACTATTAGGAACATTATTGGATTATTTGTAAAAATCCTGTCTGGTTGCAACTAATTATATTATTTTTTTTAGTTGTTTTTTGATATATAACAGGGAGATAGGAGGATTTAAAGAGTTGTCCTCCCTTAAAAAGAGTGAGTGTTTTAATAATTTGATTATTTTTTCACACTGGGTGTGCACTTAACCTAATTATAAGCGTATTAAAAAGTATTAAATTTGGGAAACTTGATAGCCTTAATGGCAATGGATTTTTCCCCACCTTTTTATGAGGGGAAATGGGACAATGATATGGGTCACAACAATCTATGAGGACACCTCTTCTTTATGTGAATTATTTAGTTATGGAAGATAGGGAGGCTCCAGGGGCTATTTATGGTATCAATATGATATACTTATCTAATTACTATTTACTGAAAGCAATTTATGGAAATAAAAAAGATTGCAGCAAGAAGATCAATTTCGGAACCCCTTAAGGCATTATCTTAAATAGTTTGGGAAGAAAATCAAAATGAAGTTGATTTTTTAGACGAACAACTAACTAAACTGATATATTGTAACCATATTAAGGTCTATTAATTAATATAGAAGCAGATATAAAGGATTGGAAATAAATTATTCAAAATAAAAAATAAAAATTGACATACGTTTCCCTTCTTACTATTTTTAATCATTGCTATTTAGGCTATCACATTGAAAAGACAATCCTCCTTGCGTCTCGCCGTGCCTTAGTTTAACATCTTATGAGAAAAAAGTACACAAACGGCCACTTGCACTCAGTACTTGATGTAAGTTTATTAGAATTTTCCTTTTTGTTCTTTTTTATTGTGATAAATTATTGTCAATTCAAATATGAACAGAATAGTGTTATGCTTAACATAGATAGATAATGAATATGTATCCTGATTAAATGTACTAAGAATGAATTGTTATTCGAAACGCGTAAATGCCGCTGGAATACCTCATTTGAAGATGTTTCCACTGGGAGGTCTACTGAGTGGTTTATCTTTAGCAAGTGTTTGGTATGCTATGGTTCCATCAGACAGGCCAACATCTTTCATTCCATTCATAGCCCTAATAGATAAAAATCCATATACATGATACACAACGTCATAATTAGTTGGGTATTTTTCAGAGATGATGTCCTTTTTATCTACATGCTTAGGACAAACTAGTGTGGCTTCTGCGCAGGTCTCTTGGAAATCAGTGGAGGTTCACCAAACTAGAATAGGACGAGGCTTTAACGTTAAAGTATTTTATTGAATGTGTGTGTTTTGTATAACCTAAACTTTTTTTTTTACAGCTGCATTCATGACACGTGCACAACCGTGGGACTCCTGACAGTGTGTGATCCCCGGGCACTGGAGGGCAAATGAGGGCAAGTCTCCCCATTCACCTCTAGTGCTCCGTGATTGGCTCAGGAAAGGGAAATCCTGATGATGCTTGAGCCATCATCAGGGTTTCCCTTTCCTCAGCCAAGTCTTCCCATTTAAGTCTAGTGCTGATTGGCTAAGAAAAGGGAAACCCTGATGATGCCTGAGCCGTCATCAGGGTTTCCCTTTCCTCAGCCAATCACGGAGTGGAGCAATCAGCAGGGCTTTGCCATGCTGACAGTTTGTTTTCTTGATTGCTCCCACAGGCCTAGAGGAGCTGTGACATGTGTTCTGTATCCAAGAACACATGCTACAGTTCTGCTAGGGCTGCGGGGGCATTTAGAAGAGCAGAGGTGTCAGCATAGCAGAGCTACGCTGATTGCTCCGCTCCCTGATGACCGAGGAAAGCCATCATCAGGGTTTCCTTTTTTCAGCCAATCAGCACTAGAGTTGAATTCCCACTCAAGTCTAGTGCTGTATTACTGAGAAAAGGAAAACCCTGATGACGGCTCAAGCATCATCGGGGTTTCCCTTTCCCCAGCCAATCACAGAGCACTAGAGGTGAATTGGGAGACTTGTCCTCATTTGCCCTCTAGTGCCCAGGGATCACACACTGTCAGGAGTCCCACGGCTGTGCTCATGTCATGAATGCTGCCGTGGAAATCATCCTCTCACCTGTAAAAAAAAAGTTTGCTTTACACAAAACACACACATTAAATAAAATTCTTTAACATTTAAGCCTCCTCTTTTTACACATATTTTAACCCTTTCAGGGAATAAGTAAGGGTTTAATGTAGCCCTGTACTCATTCCTCAGGGTGGGGTGGCGGAGATCTGGAAGTCTCCTTAGGGGGTCTCCAGATTCCAAAGTCCTGCTTAAAACAATTAAAAAAAGCCCCCATTGTTTCCAATGGAAGCTTTCATAAAAAGCTTAAAAACACTTGTAAAAGCCTCCATTGAATTCAATGAGAGCAATTTCAAACATTTTCCCACAATTTTTCCCTGCATTTACTTTTTAAAACATTGCAAGGAACATTCCCTATACAGTTTAAAAACGTGCCTCAAGGAAACATCCTGGTGTAGATTAGCCTATTACAATGCATGGGAATTTCAAACATGGGCCTTTAAAGCCTCAGGTTAAATGCTGGGGAAAACGTCTGGGGAAAATGTAGACTAAGCCTAAGATAGTTAGACCTTGGATGTAAATACACTGTTACAATTAGAAAATAAATCGCAAAAATGACACTTTGTTGTAGGGCAGGGGTGCCCACACTTTTTTTGGCTTGCAAGCTACTTTTAAAACGACCAAGTGAGAATGATCTACCAACAATAAAAACCTGGACCTAATAACTCCTGTGCGCGATAGAGTTCATTTTGAAAGGCAGGCCTCGTGTTGCTTTTGCTACCTACCTGTAGATCGCAATCCACCTGTTGCGCACCCCTGTTGTAGAGTACTTAGTTGGAAAATGCAGCAAATATACCACAGATTGAATAGCACATGTCCCAATATTGAAAGAATAACTCCTCTTACAACCTTGTTTGAGATTTAATGTAATACACAGTCATAAATAAAATACCATTAATTAAAAATATTGTTTAAGCATGCTAAATATTTCTTTTCAGAAACCGCATGGAGACTTTCCTTTGATCGTTCCATGAAATAAAATGCCATCATACCCAAACAACTATTCAGAGTCAAAATAGATTAGGAGTCTAGTAGATAAAAACTGATTGTATTACGAGTGGTTAATAATTTTTTTTCAGTTAGATAATTTTAGTTGTATCCATTGATTGCCTAAATGATCATATTGATATGTGTGTGGTGGCCCTAAAATAACAAGCAACATACCAAGCTCATTTTTTAAGAAATCAAGCCATACATAAGGGTCTGCAAAACCTATATGTATACCAGGCTGACAAAATTCTTTAGGTTGGCATCAGTTTAGTCAGAGCTTGCTTTACATCTTGGTTCCTTAGACTGTAGATGATGGGATTTAACATTGGTATGATCATTGTATAGAACACAGACACCACCCAGTCCTTGTCTACTGAGTAGGCAGAATTTGGACGTAAATACATAAAGAAAAGTGGGCAGTAGAACAATGCTACACAGGTAAAGTGAGAGACACAAGTGGACAGTGACTTGCTTCTTCTAGAAGAGCCAATTATACATAAAGCACTTAAAATACAAATATATGACATTATTATACACATGAAAGAGCCCACTTCAATAGATCCAGCAACAACGAATGCCAAAACTTGATTAACGAATGTATCTTTGCATGACAATTTCAAAATAGGATTAAAATCACAAAAGAAATGATTTATTTTATTTGACTTGCAAAATGGTAATGCAAATGTACAACATGTGTGTATGAATGAATTCACAAATCCTGTTGTATATACAAAGATGAGTAGCTGAAAACAGGCTGCTCTGTTGACTAGCATTGCATAATACAGTGGTTTACATATGGCTAAATAGCGATCATAGGCCATGACAGCCAGTAACATGGCTTCTGAACTTCCAAGATCAATGAAGAAAAACATTTGTGTAGCACATCCAGTAATAGTAATTGTCTTGTTTACAGAGAAGATATTGGCTATAGCATTGGGGGTAATGACTGATGAATACATTATATCTACAAGGGATAAGTTCATGATGAAAGTGTACATTGGTGTTTGAAGAATGGGAGTCATCAGAATTACCAAAACAATCATAAAGTTTCCCAGCAGAGTCACCAGATATACTAATAAACAGAGTAGAAAGAGAGGGAGCTGGAGGTTTGGGTCAGAGGAGAGACCAGACAGGATAAATTCTGTTACATGTGTACTGTTCCTTAAATTCATGGTTTTCTGCAACTTGCCCTATGTATTTATGTATTGATGTATTTCTTGCCTTAAAATTTAAAAAATAAAATTGACTAAGGGATTGTACAGTATGTTCTCTCTATATAAAGGAGTACATATAAATTAGGAGTATTATCAAATGATAATTTGAGTTGGGAGGGAACTTTAGCATGCTGAAGTTTTACCTGCTTTAACTTAACCTTTTTTAATACTTTCTCTAATAATACTCTAATACGATATCTATGTTCAAAAGTTTCTGTTTTTGTCCCATATATTATTTTAGACCCAGTGACAATATCATAGGGGTTTTGAGATTCTTTATGCAGTGCAAGGTGATTATAGCTGGAGGGGGGCCATCTGTATGTAGCTTCCTGAAAATACAGCACCTTTCTTCAGTACCTGAAGAGTACCGGCTCTTCAGGGGAGGTATGCAAATATAACAATGCCTGGTGGGGTATGACAGGTTGGAAGAGTGGGCATTCCAAGTACATGTACTAATGCAGTATCAGCTTCTGATGCATGGACCCACAGTATGCCATTTCATTATAGGGGAGAAGCCTGAACAACTGTGCAAGACTGAAAGTAAGGCTGGAGTTCATTTGTTGGTAGTTGGTGGTCTTACCTTGAAATGAAATATCCTCATCTGTCCTGTAGTAACTTGATGCAGAAAAAAGTAATATGAGATTCGTCATATATTTCATCATTAAGTCTGTTTACCAGTATTTTACGGTGCAGTGAAGGTGGGGCAAACATACACACCTTCCTTACCCAGCTTGGCAAATTTAGTCCCTCAAATTACTAGAATGAAGATTTTGAATGCAGTTTACTTTAGCATTGTGTCACATACTATCTGTAATGAAGCAAACATTTTTTTTTTCACACTCAAAAAATACCCAACAATGCTGAAGATAGGAGAATTATGTCTAGTATAGTGTTATTTCATTGCTTTTATAAAACAACCAATTAAACAGTAGTCTTGTGATTGGCTATGCTAAATTTAGAGCTCCACATGGATTTAGACAAGTGGGTATTATTAAATTCTATTCATTGTTAATTTGCTATTTATTTTTACATACACAATAATGGTATCTAGAAATAATTTATCTAGTAATCTGGTCCACCTTACTTTCTGTTTTGACCACCCCATCACCAGACCATTGATTTAGCAACAATCTCCCCATAAAGTGAATAGATAGGAGTTTGTGGTGGTTTTAATTAAGTGTTTGTAATGTGCTCACGGACTGAATATTGCTAACCCTTATTACTAAAGCTAATGAAGAATCAGAGAAAAGGAGGATTTTTTTGGCAAAGTATGGTTTTGTATTGAATGATACATCTCATGTGACAATACAAGAATTTTCATCAAGTAGACCACACTGAAGTTGTGGTCCTGAAAGACATTTATGACATTTTAGGCCCAAGGGGGCACTAAACAGTAATAATCCAGCATTGTATAAATGTATGCAGCTGTATATTTTGCTTGTAGGTAGATTTTTGCTTGTATAGACTGTTTTACCATATGCGTTTCACCCTTTAGGCTTCCTCAGGGGTAGCGGTACATCAGCGACATGTTATACGTGGTTAATATGGTCTACAATTTCAAACATACATAAATAACGTTAGCATCATAGTAATAGTAATATAGTACAAAATAGTATCCTTTAAATCAGAACTGTGATAAATCATCAGAGACATTTTTATAAATTTTCCCAAAAGGTTTTCAATAATTACTTAGATAATACATGATAGTAAGTAGATTTAGCAATTAGTTGTGTATAGGGTTAAATAATTCTCTGATTCTTCATTAATTTTCCCATAAAACTATGGGCCTGATTTATTAAAGCTCTCCAAGGCTGGAGAGGATACATTTTCATCAATGAAGCTGGGTGATCCAATGGAATGAATTTGGCCAAGCACTTAAAACAGTTGCTAGGAAATCCATTCCAGGTTTGCGCAATCACTCAGCTTCACTGATGAAAGTGTATCCTCTCCAGCCTTGGAGAGCTTTAATAAATCAGGCCCCATGTATACACATGTATGTACTGTGCAAATAACAATGCATTTAAATACATGATGTTTCTGTTCTTTTACTTGCATTATTTGAGTTGGTGACAAAATCTCTTTGAAGTATATGTCCTGGTTTGGCCATAGTAGGCAAGGATTGGAAATTCAGTTATGTATTTACTGCTATCAAAAGCTTTGTAATAGGCCCTTTCCCATCGCTTATTCTATCATGGAGACATTTTTCAAATAAGGGAATGAAGATAAATCCCCATCAGTAATACTGATGAAATTTGTTATCAGTGTGGGAAACGATAGGGGCAGATGGGGAAGAGGAACACTAGCTCAAAATATTTAAGTAAATGACACACCCCTGTCATGCCCCTATTTTGCAGACCACAAAGCTAATCATCATGGCATCCTATTAAGATATCACTGGATCCTGAAAAGGAAAGTATAAACAAAGATATCTAAAAATAAAATGTGTGTGTTTTACTGTTATGCATTGTGTTTATTTCTGGTGATTATTTACCCATTGTGGGAATAGGTAAAGGACACTATGTACTCCTGTGAGGAGGGCAGCATATCTGTGGGGGGGGCAGATATTTTGGGAACCCATAATAAAGGTGGCTTCCAGACTCCTAATAAGCTCCCCACCAGCAGACCTCCACAACACAGGAGTTACATTGTGGGGATAAGGCCTGCTCCCCCAATGATGGCACTTGCCACCCTCTAGGGGTCTGGTTTTTGACAAAAGGGAATAGGGCTAATCACTCTTTGCCCTTTATTTCTTTGTCAGATTCCAGCGGTTCCTTTATAGATAGGAGGAGACACACATTCAAGCTGATCCCTAGGTCCCAAGCCCATAAAATAACCTGGTTTTAGCATGGGGGAGGGAGCCCATGCTTAAATTTCCTTTTAAAATGACAGCAAAAACACAAATTTTAACATATCATAAGCTCCATGTTATAAATGTTACAATTATGTATATTATTTTCTTTTTTTTCTGCACTCGTTTCCCCTGTACATTGTATTACAATAGGTTTTTATAGAGGGGAAATTGTGAATTTATGAGAGTGTTACATTTAAAGAATTGTTTCTGTTTGACAAAAATTATTGTATTTGAAAGCGCTTGGATACTAAGGAGTGGCATTCCAATGCAAATTAACACCTTGATTCTTCGGTGAATACTTGTTGAATCTAACAGAAATATATCAAACTTGGCCATCCCTACCTAAAACATAGTGCTGGGAGACAAGAAGTCTTAGCTACTGTGCTGCCCTAATGGCACTTAATGGTCCCTCAGTTTTATTCTGTGTTGCATCTTACAGCTGTGGATGACTTTGTAGCCTCCTTGCAGACACTTCATCTACATGCAAACACTAAGGCATGCCTGCAAAATATATTTTCCATCAGAACTGCGTATGAAAGGGTGACAACACATGAGCAGAATCTGGAAACAGAGACAGAACATTCTCAATTTATAAAAGTAGGAACCTTCAGAATGACTTTTATCACCAGTGAAATGACCTTTAATAAATATTTTAACATATTATAACGTATATGATATTTTAGTATTTGCATTTATAACTGCTTTACAAATGATGAGAAGACCTGTACTATATTTGACAGCTAAGCTTTGGCACTGCTATATTATATTAAATTAATCAGTTTTGCAGTCTGTGGTTCCTAAATATTCTGTACATTAACTGGAAACAACATAATAACCAGTGCTATACTGCATACAGTAATCTGTACAGAAAGTGTTAAACTATCCTACAAAAAATGAATAATGTAATATAATATAATAATGAATAATATAATAGGTCATTCAATATTTAACATACTATTAAAAGCAGAATACTACCATCAGTCATTAGAGATTACTTGTTTTTAGCAATAATTAGATAAAGGTCTTATCAGGGGAGCTATACACCAGGGTCTTTACAATGTTTAAATAATACAATTGTCACAACATGTAATACTTTGCATTCCCGTTGTCATCCTATTGGAGGTATTTTGTAACAGTGCTTAATGTTGTGTTGGATATACTCAAAAGACTATTATTAATGTATAAAAAAACATTTTTAATTATTCATATGCAGAACAATACATATCTATAGAAATATTGACAGCTCTAGCCAGGATTAAAAGGCAGAAAACAAAGAAAGCAGTGAATCCTGCATTCTCCTGACATTCTCTGGTGGTGAATATATAATTGTTATTGAAAAAGTATTAATTATTATGTTATTAAAGTACCTGTAAGATTCTGCACCAGAGAATGTTTGGTGAATGTCAGATTCACGGCTTCATAAAAAGACTGAAGAAATGTAGTTTTTGTTTCTAAAATGTTTCTAAGTTTGTTTTTTTTTTTTGTTGTTACCTGGTACAACTGGAGGTGCAAGTAAAAATTATTACAGAGCACATTCATTACTTAATGATTTCTGGTGCTGTCTTTAAATGCAAGAGCAAAGGTCTGTTGGTGTTGGTATACATGACTTTAAAAACTTCCAGAACAATAAAGGAATATTGCAGCTAGGAGACAAGATAAATATTTATATACATAAATATGTCAACCTATATATTTCATATATATAAATAAAAAATATAAAAAATAATGCAACTTATATTTGCAGCTTAACACTTTGGGCTTGTTTCATTAAAGCTTTCCAAGACAGGAAAATATAGACTAATATAAATTTGGGTGATCCAGCAAAACTAGAATAGATCTGGTCCTGGATTGAAAACATTTGCCAAAAAATAGTACATGCTTTTAAGAAGTTCATTCCAGGTTTGCTGGATTACCCAGGCTCACTTACGATAATCTATCTTCTCCAGATGTTGAGCTTTCATTTTTTAGGCCCTTTGTGTCAGAACCTAGATAAATGTTATGTATTTAGGTTATGAAATATTTGTTTGTACTGCATTGTTAAGGATAACTGCACCTCCTAAAATAAATTTCATGGATTAAACTATTACTCAAGTATAAACACAAAATGCTGCACCACTACTAACATTCAAAACAGTAACTGAAAGAAATAACATTAAGGTAAAATGTGTACATGTGAATAAATATGTACACACCCATGGTGTATTATTTGTAAAACATTTATTTAAAAAATTCAAATGGGCTAATATTTTCTCAAATGACAAGTTTGTTATACAATGGAGAAACAGTATCGTCTACTGGTGTGACCTGAGTATAACAGAGATTTGCTTTCTAAAGGCATTTGTAGGTCAAAAATGTCATTGGATACTTGTATATATAGTATAATACAAATAAAATGTTCAAATAGGAAAATGCTTGCTTTGCATATTGATCTAGTTTGAGCTGGGTGCCTAAAATCTCTAAAACCTTGAGCAAACAGTATGTAGCTCCATTCTCCTGACCACCAAACACTCATTGACAGCACTTGGGATAAGAAGACATGAGGTCTATCTATTATATATGTGCAGCCTCCATCATGGGTTACTATGTAGCAGACCCCAAATCCCCTTCCAGAATCTTCAGGAACTGAGACTGATTTCTTGATGGAACCAGGTGAATAGTGTTCATACTTGTATATGACCAACTCACAGCCCTGGATGTAGAGATAGGGTGACTCCGAAGATGAAAAGAAAGACTTTGTTACCTGGAGACAAGTTTGGAGGTGGGGAAATAAATCACCCATGATATTCATTTAAGGTAAGGAAAACCTATTCAAAGCTGTATGCAAGTATGAACACTATTCACCTGATTCCATCAAGAAATCTGCCACCACCTGTTTTATAGCAGCTGAATCAATTGATTGATTTAATGAATGAGATTTTTCATTTTAAATTTTGAAATTAGTCTCACAATTCCTAAAGTGGCAGATTATGCAAAATGAGTTAAAATTGAGACTGAAAAGATATTGGACATGTATAACTGATATTTAATATGTGATTTTTTCTAGTTTAATATTAGAATAAATTACAGGTTTATGAGATATATAAAAGGTGTAATTTAATTAAAATGGTACATAAGGAGTTGAGATTGTTCGCTAATAGGAATACTAGAGAGCTAATGCATTTGCCAGGCCTGAAGTAAAATAACCATAAGGAGGGGAAAGAAAAAGCAGGCTTTTTAGGGCAGTATTTTTGTATAAGTGTAATTGTGTTTATTCATGCGCTTGAAATATTATATGAATAAAAATATAATTTTTTAACAGAGATCTATTGTACTAGATGTGTATTCTCTAGACACAGTATTCCTGATGATAATATACAAATGGTTTACATATTAAGTGAACAAAAAACAAATACATTCAAAATAATAAACTCAACAAATTTTAATGTCTCTGTTTTACCTGACGTGTTTTGCCAAACCTCCTCAGTTGATAGAAAGACTTTGATTTTAAAGGTGATAAATTGATCCAATATGGGTGATAAAATTAAATATTTTAGAAGAGTGAAAGCAGTGGTGTATATTGGCTGTGTCTGATGATGGAGATATAGATGTTGATGAGAAGTTAATCTGTCCTATAAACGGTGAATCTTAGCTTTTTAACATGCTTAAATGTGCATCAAGGGAACAAGGTAACACAAGGTAACACAGATATTGGTAGCTTAGAAATGAATCAGATTTGTGACTAAGAACAATTTATTTGCTGTCAACTTGACTATAGAAGGAAATAACAAATTATTATGTAGGCAGAATTTTCCATCATCAGCTGTGCAAAATAATAGCACTTAGTTTAAAAGAAGCGATAAATAATCGAATTCCTTTTTTTTATCTATATAGCAAATGATTCCATTCTCAGTAGTGAGGAGCACTGGGAACTACTCAACGTCTACTGAATTTCTTCTTCTGGGTCTCACTCATGATCCCCACCTTCAGCTTGTGCTTTTTATTGTGTTTCTTCTGATTTACTTTGTTATAGTGATGGGAAATGTTGGTATCTTATTAATTATTCATTTTACATTCAGCCTTCATACACCTATGTACACTTTCTTGAGCCATTTAGCATTTATTGATATATGTTATGCTTCTGTGGTGGTACCTAACACTATGGTTCATTTACTTACACATAGCACATACATATCAGGCGCTGGCTGTGCAGTTCAACTTTTCATGTTTTCGTCATTGGGGTCTACTGAGTGTCTTCTTTTTGGCGTGATGGCATATGACCGTTATTTAGCCATCTGCAATCCCTTGTACTATGGAACAATTATGACACTACAAACCTGCAACATACTATTTGCCACTTCCTGTATCTTTGCTACAATTCAAGCTGCTATCCAAACAGGCTTTACATTTAGCTTAAACTTCTGTGGTTCGAACATTATTGATCATTTTATCTGTGATGCTCTTCCTTTAATAAGATTGTCATGTTCTAAAACAACATTAAATGAGATAATCATCTCTGTATCTGCTGCTATCATTGGAGGAGGTTCACTTTTCATTATTGTAACATCTTACCTTTGGATCGCAATCACAGTTATTAAAATCCCATCGTCTCAAGGAAAGAGAAAAGCCTTCTCTACATGTGCTTCCCATCTAGCTTGTGTCACTTTATTTTTTGGCACCGTGTTATTTAATTACCTTCACCCAAGTGGTGGTGTCATGATCCGTCAAGAAGTGGTGGCTTCTATATTTTATACAATGGTTATTCCCATGCTGAATCCGCTCATCTACAGTTTAAGGAACACAAACGTCCGACGTATGTTTCATCAGTTTCTTACTCGAAGAATTGCCTCTCATCTTTGGTTTGTCCATACCTAAAGCTAAACAAACCCTTTTACACCCTGAAGATTTCTTCCACATAGCTTTGCTAAATTTCCATTTACATACAATAGGGGAGAACTGTTGGGAACAATTGGGATGAACAACTGCAGGTAACATATGATTTAGAGAAAGTAAAAAATTTAAATATACTTATGAAAGTGCAAATCAGATATAGAGTTGGAAGTAACAAAGTATTCATGTATTCACAATTTTTTAAAGTATATTGTGTACCTATATTTTTTTAAACAGCATTTCATTTCTTTTTATTGAAGAAGTCTAGCTGGACAACCTATTTTAACTTATTTTTTTGATTCTTGGGGACTCTGCCTGCAATTGGAGATCTAGAGACACAACCCGCCCACCTCCCTGAGCCTGCGATGTCTCCAGGAGACATGGTCCGCGGCTCTGGCCAGTGCGTCCCCCCAGCAGGGCCTTTTCCTGACCCTGCTCGAGGGTGCACTGGCCAGATCCGCAGATCATTGGTTGGCGGCTGCTGGTTTATAAGACCTTAAAATGGCAATTTCAAATAGTAACCTAATATCAGTATAAGAAAACACACAGACCTGGGTTCCTTTTTTCTTGAATAGAATGAAACCAAAACCTTGGGAGTATTTAGGACTCTATATATAAAACATGTATTTTAACATTCCCTTAAACATTCCCTGGTTTGAAGGTTTGGAGAGTGTCCTTAATGGTAATTATTCTGGTTAATTCTAGATTTAGAAGGCGTTACAATCCCTATAAACCAGAATAATATTTTCCAGAAAAAATTATAACATAAAACTAAATTGTGCTGAATACTGGGTATGGCTGATAGGAGTTTAGTTAAATAGAGTCTGATACGACATATTTTGAGGGTGAGAACAAAATAATGGCTAGTAGGGAGTGGAGGGAATATTAGGGGGCAATAATGCCAAGCTGGCCTATGGAAGGAAAAAAAATTACCTTTGGGGGAAGAACAGTGCCCAAGTGGGTTGGAAAGAACCATGGTGCTTGGTGGGGAGGAAAAACAATTCCTTGTTTGGAGTGTGGGAGAAAAATGGTGTCCAAAAGTAGAAGAATAGGCATTGATGGTCACTTTCTTTCTGCTGTCAGGACTAAGTTGAGGCTGTCAGACAGGTCACACCATCCATAGATTATGAACATTGCAGTAGCTGAGAACAGAAACAAATGTTGGTGCTGCAGAACACAGCCAGGATCCGTGGAACTCCAGAATTGTAGTGCCAACTTGAGACAGTGCTGCAAAATTTAGGGATGACTGAGGGGACAACAAACAAACAATGCATCTCCTATTTGATCAAATGTGTCTTTTTAGCTTTGTGAACCTTATATGATCTAATTTGGTGTCTAATAGATTCATACACACATTTTAGATATGTGTTTATTCACAGATTTAAAGTGAGATTTAAATGGAGGTCAAATTTATGTTTTTAATATTTAAAAAGTAATCTTTCTGAGAAGTCCTTGATCCATATATCCATATATAAATATTCAGGTACCCTCAAATGGGATCAATTACTTAAGGCTAAGAATTTGTTACATTGTACAAATGTTTTACAAAAATGTGAATTGAGATTAAAGCATCCGTTTACACTTGAAACATGAGACACTTTACACATACATAAATCAATTATGTTATATGTGTAATGACATCCACTGCATCATTCAAAATAAAGTGTTTCATAAAATACACAGTGATGCCATTATCTCATCAGGACCACTGCAGTAAGTTTATTTCTGAGCCTGCTCTATGCTTCTTTTTTCCCATTCTTTCATTGTTTATTGTACTTGAACTTAATCTATTTCAAGCAGAAGCATTTCTGTTTATTTGTTTTTTTAGTAATTTATCATGTGTGGTTCTAGTATTCAGTTAAAATATCCTAATATTGTAGTAACTATGTGTACACTATTTTAATGTATAAAAAATAAAAATAGGTTAATTTAATGCATAAAAAGATAGCTGATTCATTATACAGTATATATATATATATATATTTTTCTTTTAGAAATCAAGACTAGTTTGAAAACAGAATTATATTGGTGTCCACAAAATCCAGTCTTGGCTATAGATAATTTGCTAAGGATGATAATACCTATTTTTAAATAGATATGTGAATTTACACCTCCATTGAAACCATCCAAGCATTATTTTCTATGAGTTCAAATGCACATCAGCAGAAATTGTATGAATGTATGTCAACATGCTTAGCTGCCACAAGTAATTTGTATTTCAGGCTTATGTGAGCCATAGATAATGTTTTCTGAGCAAATCTAAGTATTTATATTTTCATTTGCATATAGGGTACAGTTTCTATTCTTTTTTAATTAGATGGAGTCAACATGTTGCAAATAAAAGATAACAAAGCAATAGAAAAATTAAATTAGATTACATTTCTACTAAAAATGGCCTTATGAAAGTGGAAATCCACAGAGACTTACACAATACAGCATAATCATAAGCTCATTTAAAGTGCAATTAAAAGGTTACAATATTTAATAATCAGTGAATTGTTATCTGTGACCAAATGCAGCTCTTAGCTGTCATTCTGACACAATACAATCTAGGCAGTATATTCCATAATAAACTGTGCAGAATAATAGTTTAGTTAGACTAGCAACAATAAAAATCTTGAGTTGCATTCTAATAGAAATATTTTTCTCTTGTTCTTATTTCTCATTTTTTTATCAGTAAAGAAAATTATTAATGAAAAATTAAATTCAAACCCCCGTGCCAAGTTTTCCTCTGGGTTCCGGATCTTTGCCTATCTTGATGAGAGTAGAAACCTTAGTTCAGCTTAAAAGTTTGACTTTCAAGACCAAATCAAAGTTGAATTTTACAAAAAAATAAAACCTTAGGCGTTTTCAACTTTTACCCATGAAAATATTATTGTCACCAAAACTGCTGGGGATGTTGGGGAGACCAGTGGGAACATGTCTCAAGGAATAAAATAAATGTAAATAATAAAAAAAAAAAGAAAACGTAAAACATTATTTTTTTCCATAAAGTGGTAAATATAGGCAGAAAAAGACACTTTTTTTAAAGCTGGTAATTGGCAGCTGCCAATATTTTAAGTTTGATACAAAACTCCTAAACATTGTATTGCCAGCAAAATAGCCACGGAGGCCAGGAAGATCTATTGGAATATGTACTAAGTAAAAATGAATTTATTATAGTTTTAAAAATGCAGCAAAAAAGGGTTAATTAGCATTCAGTAGCCTTCGTCAATTGCAAGTATTCCTTTACATGTGAAACTTGTGGGATAGGATTTTTTAATTTAGAAAATAGTATTATTATTCATAAAAAAACTGTGTGGGTTTCCTCTAGTGTTAAAACCAGACAATTTCTTTGGAAAGCTAAAAAAGGAGAGCCAGAAAGTGAGTGTCAGCATTTCTTCCAGCAGGAACAGAAGGGAGACCAGCATTGGTAGCATTCACTAAAAAGCCACAAGCCAGGGATAGGTTAAGTGCATTTATTGGAAGGGAATGCATTCAAAAACACAGCAAACAACAGTGAATAGTGCAACAACCCTAAAAACATACAGTGACCACAAACTATATACAGATATATACAATGAGGAAGAATACTAAGAGTAGGAACAGGAGCAGAATTTCAAAAGACAAGTGTTCTACAGCAATTTTAAAAAGAATTTAGGTGTAATGCGCCTGAGCACACAAACCACAGCCAACTCCTGAATCCTTTATCAAGTTTTATTATCATCATAAAACAAGACAAGGGTTATTCACAGATGATAAGTCCGATAAGCATGGTACAGGAGGGTAAGTCAAAGGCAGGTCAGGAACAATCCGAGGTCAGGGCAGGCAGCAGGCAAGAGTGGTCACACACAATCCCAGGTCAGGGCAGGCTGAATTCAGGCAGAATCAGGTATATAGCTATTAGTAATGACTAGTGTTGATGTTCGAATTCGGGTTGTCCCTAAATTCGATCCGAATATGGCTGTTCGAATTCGGATAGACCCAACCCGAAAAACACGGGATTCCACAGCAAAAATTCGCGGAAAAAAAAGTTTAAAAAAAAAATAAAAATTAATCCTAAATGAATTTAATTTGTATGTGTTTTTATTTTAACTTGTTCTTTTTTTTATTTTTTACAGGTTATCCGACAATGACATTATGAATCATAATGTCATTGTGGGATTCACGGACCGTGGGAACTTTGCAGTTACAGCTAATTGGAAGCACGTGCCTTCAATTAGCTGTAACCGCAAGCAATACCAGGGCAATAGAGGTTGAATGGAGATACGTATCTCCATTCATTACCTCTACTGCTCTGTGATTGGCTGAGAAATAGGAAACCCTGATGACTGCTCAAGCATCATCAGGATTTCCCTTTCCTCAGCCAATCAGGGAGCAGAGCAATCAGCGGAGCTTTACTATGCTGACAGCTCTGCTCCCCTGATCGCTCCCGCAGCCCTGGAGGAGCTGTGACATGTATTACATATACAGAACATGTCACAGCTCCTCTAGGGCTGCAGGAGCAATCAGGGGAGCAGAGCTGTCAGCATAGTAAAGTTCTGCTGATTGCTCTGCTCCCTGATTGGCTAAGGAAAGGGAAATCCTGATGATGCTTGAGCTGTCATCAGGATTTCCTATTACTCAGCCAATCACAGAGCACTAGAGATGAATGGGCACAAGTCTCCCCATTCATCTCTAGTGCTGAATGGCTGAGAAATGTAAAACCTCAGCCAGAGCACTAGGGGTGAATGGAGAAGCTTGTCCTCATTTAACCCCTAGTGCCCTGCAATCCCTCACTGTCAGGAGGATTTCCAGGGCTGTGTTCATTGCAACCCTGGAAATCCTCTTGTCATTGGGATAACCTGTAAAAAAATTACATAAACACACACACAATAAAAAAATAATTTAACATTAAAGCCTTGTCCTAATTTTTACTTATATTTTTGTACCCCTGTACTCATTCCCCAGGGTGGGGTGGTGGAGATCTGGGAGTCTCCTTATTAAAGGGGGCTTCCAGATTCCAAAGTCCTGCTAAAAATGCTTATAAAAGCCCCCATTGTTTTCAATGGAAGCTTTCATAAAAGCTTAAAAACGCTTGAAAAAGCCTCCATTGAGTTCAATGGAAGCGTTTTCCCGTGTTTATCCAGCGTTTTAATTTTTTAAATGTTGCAAGCAACGTTTAAGATAACGCTCAAAAACGTGCCTGAAGGAAACGTCCTGGTGTAGATTAGCCCATGGAAATGCATGGGGACTTCAAACATGGGCTTTAAAAAGCCTCAGGTTAAACGCTGGGAAAACAGTCCGTGTAGACTAAAGCTGCATACACACGTCCAATAATTATTGTTAGAAACGACCTAGAAACGACCGATGAACAACCGATTGGCCAAAAAAAGTGACCAAGGACGCCGACAAATGAGGATTGTTGTTGGAAATGAACGACCCCCACGGTGGATCTGATTGGCCGACGATCTTTCACTATCTATCGTGTGTACGGTCGTTCAGTGATCGTGCATGTTTCTGCAGTACACTTTCTCCTTTACATGTCCCTCCCTGCATCGTTCAAACAATTGTATCTAGCGTGTGGACACTGTTGGTGGATTATATATGAACGATCATGTCACAGCATGTACAGAATTGTGCACAATATGATTGTTCAAGTATAATCGTGCATAATCGTTGCTCGGTCGTAATCGTTCATTTTCTAACAATATTTATTGGAAGTGTGTACCTAGCTTTAGCCTAATATTGATGTGAGAGGTGCTCTTTAATCTTCATGTGAAGTACAGGGGTATGTAATAGTGTTATGTATCTTTTTATAATGTGTCTTTTTATGTATCCTTTTACAATGTATCTTTTTGTGTATCCTTTTATAATGTATCTTTTTACATCTGTTTGGAGGCTGTAGAAGCTCTACACAGTGCTGAAAAAACCCCAAATTTTTCCTCCCATTGACTTTAATGGTGTTCGACTTTGACATTCGACCACCCGAATAATTTTATCCAAAATCGAATAGTGAGCTATTTGACCAACACTAGTAATGACACAACAGGTTATTATGAGCCAACACAAAGAACGCACCCAACCACACTGTACTCACAGAGGCTTATAGCGGGCAATGGTGTTCAGGACAGGTTCTCCTTATATGGCCAGAGTGCCAAATGAACTTGCGCCACCTGGCACCATTTGATTGGAGGGTAACTGAATCCGGCCGCAGAGAATTCAAACTAACTATGTCCCGCCCCGCGGCGAGGCAGCCGAGTGCCATGCCCTCGGGGGGTACAAGAGGGACACATGGTGACACGCGGCACCTCTTCCCACAGCACCCCTGGGACGTGCCCTACTTTGCCCATCCACAGGAGTGCTGAGTACAGGACTTTCTGTAATCACGCCCATAGAGATGCTGGGGATGCCTCCTAGCCGAACAGTAGAACGGATCCCTCCGCCTGCAGGGAGAGACAAGCTGCGAGCAGGGCAGCAGCCTTGGCCATGCTGCCTGCTGCAGCGGCTTCTCCCTCTGCGGCTGAGATCCCCAGGGACGCCGGGGGACGGTGGTATACTGATATTCACCCAAGCAAATCAGTCGCTTTACAAAGGGCCTTTTTACAAGTGCAACTATCCTTCCCAAATAACACCTTTATGTCTTCTCTTTATTTATAGACCTGATTGCCATGGTGCCTCTATTCTCCATATTTAGAAACCTGATTACCAGGGACCAAAGCCTGCTCCCTACTTTTCTAAATATGATGGTATAAAAGTTCTAATCAGGTTTCCAAAATCAAAGGAAACATCCTTATTAAAATGGAAGTCAAGTCATACTTTTTTAATTTTGAATTATAGGCACTGGCTGTTGTCTCTATCACAAGAATATAAAGAGAAAAAATATATAGCATGAACTAAACAAATATTGGTCTTTTTTAGCTTTTATTGCTTTATTCAAAACTAGAAAATTACATTTTTTGCTTTCATACACTTTAAGTAACAGTTTACTTTTTAAAGTGAACAGCTTCTAATACTTTTTTTGTGACCTTGATTTGTGTACACTATTTGGTTCAGACCTGCCTTGGGATCAAGCGATCCTGTGTGGCTCCCAACAGCTAATGCCTTGCTGAAGGGTCAGTCCACAGCACTGGTTCCTAAAGATCTAGCATACACTGATTTGACAGCAGGCAGTCGTGATCTATACTGAATCAGCCACTGCCACCCCATTCATTCTCTATAGGGCTGCCATGGGTACCTAGAGGCACCGATTCACAGCTTCACTGCCAGTCTGAATATAACCTTATACATCACTCTTGGTAAGCAATAAAATATTAAATGGGGAAAAGAAGGGGGGTGCTTCTGTTGCTCAATGCAAGTTGTACAATTTTACTTTAATTTAACCTAGAGGTAAAATCTAACCAGGATTATGCAAACAACAAAATATATTTACGTTTTATTATACAGATTATAACCTAAGGATGCCAATAAACATATTTTATTCCCGTAAGAATAAAGGTAAATAGAGAAGAGGTAAACAACAAAGGGATTTAAGCATAACATGTTTTTTTTCAGTGCTGCAGTAATTGTTATAATGAATCCATAGAGATGTTCTCTGAATTACATCAATTAGCATTATACAAACTCTGCTTGACGCACACTCTAAACCCTTTTGGCTTTTCCTAATTTGTCACCAAGAGATTTATTAAATTATGTGTCTTTTGAGTGAATCAGGAAACACACCAGAGCAGTAATATCTCTGAAAACATGTCACAGACAAGATGTAACAAGGGTATTTTTACCAACAAAGATAATTTAATGATCATTGACAAGAGACAGAGTTTGCAACATTATACGTGGAGGAAGAATTCTCTGTTAGGTATTCTGTTAAGAAGAAAATGGATAGTTTGCCAATTAAAGGAGATCACATAAAATTTACAGCATTTGCTGTCATATAAATTGTATGACAGGTCATAAATATTTGGAATTTTAAAGAGTATTTTGCAATTCGTCTGATGCATAATAATTTTTTATTGGCTTCTTCAAGGCTGTTTTACTGTAAGATATTTTAAAACAGAGGAGTGGGAAAAATAATGTGTTATTTTAAATTACAAGGCAGCCACTGGCTTATGCCACACAGCTAATCATTACCAATTATGTTCTGATGCCTTCGATCACACAGAAAATGATTTTTAAATAGGGATTTGCATGTATGAGCAATAAAGTTTTATTTATTCCTAATGACTCTTATCGAAAGTTAACTATTTTAACTATGACCTTTATGTATTGGGTCATACATAAAGGTTATGCCTTAAGAAAACTAAGAGACTGAGAGAATAATTATTGTTGACATATGATACCTGCATGGTTACCCTTTCCCATAACCCTAAATAATATGCAGAAGTCAGATTTGTTCTAGGTCACAATCTTCCTTAAAAGATAAGAGGACTTTTAGTGCCCCTTATGGTTAGAACCTTTTGATGAAGTTTACCTTACCTTTTGCGGAGCACTTGTAAAGGGCACTGTCTGCAAATAGAAAAATTGGAGTCAAAAGTTTTATTAGGAGTCTATAAAATAGAAATTACAAAGTGGTATGTTTCATAATACATTGCAGCATTGAAAAAAAAAGGAAAAAGGAAGTCTAGTACCAAGCTTTGCACTTTGTAAAAAAAAAAAAAAAACTTCTAAAAAACATATATGAAAATACATGACGAGACGAGAAGTGACACTTAAAGCATGTTCAGTGGAAAGAAATTGTGATGGAAACTGTCAGACTGTGCATTGCAAGCCCCTGACATGGCTCATCCACAACTCTAAATCAATTTAGTAAATGATGTGAATTTACCAGTGTAAATACCCTAGCTAGGAATTAACAAAAGAGACATGTATGCCCCTTTAGTGGGTGCTGCTGGAGAGTTTTGGGGTCTCTGTGATGAGTTTTTGAAAGAACATCCTAGCTGTGGATGAGTTATGTCAGGGCCTTTCAATACACAGTCTGACAGTTTCCATTACAATTTCTCACAAGCAGTCCAGAGGGTCTAGGGGGCCCAAGAGGTTAGGAGGCCCTGAACACCCCTTTGGTGGTGAACTGTAGAAGCAGAGAGAAAGAATTTTTTAGCATGTGCAAGGGAATTATGTTGACATTTGAGTGACACACTTTCATCTTCACACTTTATCTAAAAGGAAGAAGCAGGATCAACACCCTAGTAAAGGAAGTGTTCCAAGACTGCAAAAAATAGCACACCTTTCATAGCAAAAGATATTTTATTTAGGTGGTGAAAAATGTGTATATTTTGGGCAAAAATTGGGAAAATCTTGGGTGAAAACAGCTATAAAAACTCCAGTGTATTTTAAATTACAGTAATTAATTCTGTTGCACTGAATGTTTAGAAAAATTAGAAAAATTTTAATTATTATATATATATATATATATATATATATCATACTGTAAATTTGAAAAAAAAACATGTCTCCTAAAAACACATTTCGATCTAGTAATTTCAAAATAGAAATCTTTTTTTTGTTCTTTGTTGTCTATTTTCAACCTTCCACTAGATCGTCTGAGAAAATATTTCTAAGAAACCTATTGAGCAGATTTTGTTCCTGACATTTTACATGCATTCATTTTGACATAGCACAATGAGCTATTAAGCTCCCGGTAGTCATGCAAATCCTCATTGTATAGTTGCTTCTACACACCCTTTTCAGGTGAAATGTCACAAGGAATTTTCTGTTCTGCTATTCATTATCATTTTCAAGCCATTTTTGAACACACAGCCTTACATTTCATATATGCTAAAAGCATCTCAGTACAAGATACAAGCTGAGGTAACTAATGAGTTTTACGTTTACATTTATTTTGTATGTCATTTATTTGATTTGTGTTTGTATATTATAAGAACTAGGTAGTTTCCAGTGTAATAACATTTAGTATCACCATCATACTGTTTGGTTTCAATGCTAGAAGATTGCCTGTATGAGTAATACACAATAACAAGAAATATTGCATCCAATATTTATTACTTTAACATCCAAAAACCATAAATCTTTCATTGCTTCTGCTGCCCAAACTATTTCTGACTCGTAGGGACATTTGCCAATCTCCTGTCTACATTTACTTATTTATTGTAATTTCTACACGTATGTATAATTACTTATTGTAATCGCTACACTTATGTATAACATGACAGATAAAACTTGGCAGCTGTCAATGTCTGACCTGGATTGGCTAAACCTATTCTATAACTTTCACAGACAGATACATGCCCAGGATATCGAAAAACTTTGAACTGAGTTTGGATTGCTCAGACATGAGTTTTGATAAAGCCAGAATGGAATAAATCTGATTCAGAATCAACTCCAATTTGAACTATTTGACCACCTCTTGAATCTGGATCCCCTGTTATTACTAGCATGGATAAGCCCTAACACCAATGTTCCGAAAATGTCTTATATGTATCACAAGCAGGCAGAGTAAGCTGCTGATATGATTTATTAAAAAATCTCAGATCCAAAGATAAAAGATGGTCAAAGTCCTCAGTACCAGCCTTCATCTGCATCTGCAGTCATTGCTTAGCAGTCCATTAGCCTTTAAGTGGGTCTTACACTTTATCATGTGACTGACATCCCCAAGGGAGAGGACAAGATTGAGGAGATCAATAGAACTTGTGAATTAAACTTTAGAACAATCAAATTATTATCCTAATACAGAATGTAAATCTTGGATGTGTTTTGTGTATTATTTCCAGATCTGTGCAACAAACCTGTGTAAAAATGTACCTTTGTGTAGGAGCTCTTTTGAAGAATCCATTAGGGAGCAGCTTATAGGAGTTGTAACCTTTTCCATTTCTGTCTGTGTTGGGGACCAGGCAGTGGAAACCTAGTGCACTTCACTTACCCCTTTCTTTTATTCTGCTCTCTTTTTCCACCTACTGTTATGCCAAAACCAAACTTAGCTTGCAGAGCCAGCTTAAAAGAAATGTATAGGTTTTTTGGATACATTTCCTTTAATACAGTTGTTTTTTCTATGTTTTTGCATATATATATATATATATATATATATATATATATATATATATATATCTGTTTATATGACATAGTGTTTAAAATTGATTGTGATTCCTAAAACTGATTTTTCTTTTGATGAGAAGCTGTGTTGGCGGAAGCACAATCAAGTTTCACGTCGTTGGAGTTACGGGTTTTCATGAAGTTTTTGTTTCTTCAGGGAAAGTGAGCAAAGGACATTAACAATGAGATGTCACAAACACTGGGGGAGAAGTGTCCCTCCTACAGCATTGTCAACACCTAAATATCTCCTTTCAAGTCTGGGCATTTCACGGTTGAAGATGACCAACCTCAATTGACCCGGCAACTTGCGATGCTGTCCATGAACTGATTATTGAGGACCGGCGAATATCCCCAAAAAAGATAGACCAGATACTTGGGTTTGTTATCACCACTATCCTAGACAGGCACAGGCTTTCCAAGAAGTGGATGCTGAAATGTTTGAACAGTGATCAGAAGAAGGAAAGAGTTGAAGCATCCAAAGCCGTTTTGGCCCATTTTGAAGCTGCACAGGACTTTTTGGCTAGGTTAGTTACTGAGGATGAAACCTGGCTCCACATCTATGATCCTGAAACCAAGGAACAGTCAAAGGAATGGCACCACAGTGGGTCCCTGTGGCCGAAGAAGTTCAAAACCCAGAAATCAGCCAAAAAAGTCATGGTGTCTGTTTTTTGGGACAAAGGCGGTATTCTGTTGGTTGGAAAGTTGACCAAAGGGATCCTTTTTTTGCAGGACAATGCACCTGCGCACACGTCCAACCTTGTGGCTGCCAAATTGAACAACCTGGGTTTCCAATTGGTCCACAATCCCCCAATCGACCCACCTGACCTGGCCCCATCCAACTATTATCTGTTTACGAGTTTGAAGAAACACTTGAAGTGGCAACTTTTTGAGGACATTTCCGGCGTCAAAAGATGCTGCTGAGAGCTGGTTTGCGGCCCAACCAAAGGACTTTTATTTGAACAGTCTAGAAAAAAATGCAACTACGCTGTACCTGCATCAGTCTCAGGGAGTAATATGTTGAATAAATGTTTTATTTCATAACTCTGGCTCTCTTTTTTCTGGGCAAAGCCAGGAACTTCTCAGCACCCCCTGATTTATATATATTATATTATTTTTATTTTATTTTTATTTTTTTTTGCACAAGGATTCAGTCAGGAGAGTTACAGTGCAAGAAGCATGCAGGTATGGGGAACAAGTAGTCAGAAAAGCTTAGAAACCTTAATAAAGTGTTTTTAACTATTGATAATAATTATATTTTGTGGTATATACAGTATATATATGTGTACATATATTATCCAGACAAGTAAGGAATAAATGTATGTGTTGCACATATTGCAGCATTAGTGTCAGCCTGCTATTTATGTTCACAATCAGGTCTATTGGCATCATTTATCTCTAATTAGGGTATATCTAGAACAATACGCCTGCAACAATTACAGTGCTGTTTCATCTCTAAAATATGCACTAATTTTGCAATATAACCTGTTTTCACTACAGTTCTTCATTCCTTTATGGATTATATTTTAGGAATGTTGCTAGTAAGCTGAATCCCCAGCTGACTTCTTTCTTAACCTACTAGCCAAATTTCCTTCTATGTAACAACCAGTATGTCAGAACTTATAGTATGTCAAGATTTGGATACTTGTAGCCAGACAATTCTGGGAAAAAAGGGTAAATGTTGGCCATTTGCCCCCATTGTATTGTGTTATTGAAACTGGGCATTTTTAGAGAACAGGTAATGTAAATGTAAGACAGAAAAAAATGCTAAAACTCTTGCCAAGGGTATAACTGACTTGCATTTTTAGGGATTAAACTTTAAGTACAGACATGACCCTACTAACATTTCTTGTAACAATAGACACAAACTATTTCATATACTGACATGGATTTTTATTATAGCCTTTTCAGATAAGTAAACTTGCTTAACCTGTCACTATCCTATTTTCTATTCCAACAAACAGGTTCTACTAGTCTTCAGACTTTAACTGGTGTTGTAACCTATTTTACCTGACTAGTTGGATAAGGACGAGCCAAGCTGTAGAACTCCATGGTATGTTACTGTCTATCATTTAATGTTATTTTTATCATATCATTTTTTTAGATATAGCAATAAATGATTACATATTTACAATATCTAATTGCATTACAAGTGCTGCAGTATAAAGCAAGGTATCTAGCAGTTTCTCATACGTACAACTTAAAACTAGATTTTTTTTAGAGATTAAGAAAGTTTAATTGTTTAGAATTGACTGTGAAAACCTGTTTTTTTTTTTTTTTTAAGTAACCAGCCATAATTACGTTTAGCTTTAAATTGAGTGGGAAACAACATATCTGTCAAGCCTTTAATGCTGTTTGTAAAAACTAGTTTATTTTCTTTTATGGAAGCAGGAATATGTGTCACAAGTACAGGAAGTAAAAAAAAAAAAAACTTACAGAGGACCTACTAGTTTCCCACTTTTTTAAATAAAAGAATTCTGGTATCAATCTGTGTCTCCTATTCAACGAATTCCCTATCATTTGCAGGTCCTTGGATCTTCACAGCAGAAAGTAAGGGATATGGACCCAATTTCCAGAGGTTAAACTATCCCTGTTACATTAAAATGTTATTAAAAAAGTTGCCATTACCTTATACAGTATCTAAATATAAAAAGTGGCCTCACATGATAACTCAAAAGCTTTAGACTTATCCCTGTGATAATTCCATTGGTAAATAGGAAGGGACACAAGTATTGCTGAAGGAAATTTAGAGCATCCTGGGCTTTGTTTATATTGCTTTGTATGATACACTGATAATGAACCACTGGTGTTTAGGTATAGCACCCCTTTATTATAGGAAGGTTACTTTAGGTTGCAGGGGGTAATCTTTTTATATTCTAGACAGTTCTAGAATCTGTTCCCAATTGGGCATGATTGGTTGTCTGCCTTGCAGGGAGGAACTTCACCTTAGCAAGGTAGCAGTCAATTACTACGCTTGTGCAGCATTTTTTTGGTCTATGAAAATGTTTGGTGCCTTTTTAGGTATGTTTATGGTGAGCTGAGTAAAAGAGGGCTTAGAAGAAGTTGAAATGGTAAGAGCAGGTTGACCCACAGACCCAGAGCCCGGTTGGGCTGTGGCCTGGAGACATAACCACTGAGGGCATGAGTCTGATTCCCAGTGGTCTGGAACTGCTACAAGCAAGGGAGGCCTCAGGAGGACAGAATCTCATTGGCCCTGCATTTGGGACTGCCATTTAAATAAGAAACCAACTCCAAAGGTGGGATGCTTTTCTCACTGCTAACTGTAAGTTCAGTGAGAATGCTACGGGTTAGCTATCACTATTGGCTGCAAAGGATAAAATTGGACGTGAACTGCTGTTATCTTGACACTTTGCTAAACTGACCTGCATGTGTTGGAAAAGGTGAAAAAAAACTCTCTGTGATGGTGACAATGTGGCGTGACGTGTGCCTATCTAATTCAGTTCTTGTTACTGCCTCCATTTAGAACACCTGCTTGCACAATCACAATGTTGGGGACTGAAAGCACCCTGAGATCTGGCCATTTGCTCCTTCTGCTGCTGGTAGCCAGTTCCATAATACTTGGATTCAGCTATCTGAATGAGATGTATCAAAGGATTCAGCTTCAGGTATGACAATATAAGAGTTCTACTTTTATTTTGACTTACAGTGGATACAGAATAATTATAAAAAGAAATATGCATTCATTGTTGTACATGATTTTCCATTGATATAGACACACCTACCAAGAATAATATAAACAAAATATTACACAAATAGTATATCTTGAAACAATAAGTCATTACATAGGGCAGTAAAATATGCATAAAGATAATTGGCCAACCTATTTGTGAGAGCAGTATGTGCCAGGGTCACCACAAGAGATGTTTGATGTATGTATGTGTCTGGTATAGTAAATAATTGTTGGGTATTAGGGCAAGTTAAACCTTTGTGTCTGTGTTGCTTCTAGTAACCCTTAAGTTTGCAACCATTCTTTTTCTTGCCATGTTTATTGTAAAAGATGCACTTATCTTTTCATTATTTGTAACAGATCACATTTTGCTGAGTATTTGGTTGTCTTGTAGCTTTTTCTTTTTCTGCAAACATGATAGAGGATTTTATTCTGCAGGCTCCAGACTTCTCTCTGCTGTTGTCTGGTGCCTAATTTGCAGTTTATCTTCGAATGTGCTGATGCAGCTTTGGTAGAAATAAACTCCACACACAGTTTAAAATATATAGAGTTTTCATGAATGCAAAAATCTAGTTTGACATCTGAAATTTGTAAGAGTGAGATATTTTAAGTCTAGAAATTCTAATTTGGTTCAGCTAGTTTCCTAATTCAGCATTCCCTGTCAAACAGCACTTATTCCCTTTGGTTTTTCTCCACTGCTACTCAGTTCACTTGTGGAAAAAAGTACTGAATCAGTACTTGGAGCTTACACCAAGTTTAGGACTCTCTTGTCACCCCTGTTTGATTTCACTTGAGTACTTGTTTGACCAATACAAGACATGCATCTTCAGAAGAGGGGAGTAAAAGTAGCTAACAAAGTGCCTGTCCAAGCTGGCATTAGTGTTATTGTTGTTTGTCAGGTTTTTTTTTTTTAATTTCTGCAACACAGGAGAGATTTTCTGTCTCAAATACACAACACAAAATGAGATGAGATCTCTCCAAAGTAAACAAAGTTCCTCTCTTTGAGCATTGTTCACAGATCAAAGGTTTCACTTTGAAATCAGACCAAATCAATATACATACTGTTTTCAACACACAGTACTGTATAACTATTGGAATACCTTATAAAAAGCACATCATATCACAGGTTTATTAGGATTTCAACTGAAACGTGTAGTATGTAATATAATATTATAGGTAAATTCCCATGAAAATATATGAGGTTGTTTATTACATCAAATCTAAAGCCAGAAAAATCATTTGAATCACACGACCTCCCTTAGAACTAAACCGATAAACAATAATACTGCTACTGACTCTTTATTTAGTTCAATCCGGCAAACATTTAACAGACAGTGCTTGGCTGAGTGGAGTAACCAGACTGTGACCTTCCACCGCCTCTAGGAATGTTTAGACCTAAATGAGGAAGTTCAAAGTTAAAAATGTAAAAATCCTGGAATTCAATTAGAAATTCAGGAACAAACAGCAGAGTAAATATGAATATAGATATAGCAGACTATGCATTTGTTAAAGTGTCTTTTTTTCTTAGATATACATGTAAAAAGTTTTTTTTAGAGTCGTGAACATTGTATATATATGTATGTCTTCAGCAAAAAAAGTAAAAAGCATTCTTCTACTTACTTACCAGTCATACTAGGACATTGAATGACACGTATATGTGTATTCTTCCAACTGACCACTGACATGGAGGCCTTCTCTCTCTCTGACCACTAATACTGGAGTATTCTTCCTTTTACCAACCACTGATGCTAAGCCATTCTCTCTTTTGTTGATCATATTGCTGGGGCTTTCTTCCACCAACTGATCATTGCTCCTGTAAAGGGCACCCAGTTTATTACTTTAGACAGCTGCAGAATACACATTGTTCTTTACAAGTGCTGTACCTTACAACTTTTTCACCCCTACACTCTATATTCTGGGTTGTATGCTGCATACTTCTCAACACTACATGGTATATGTTATGTAATTATGTTAAAATTTATACTCCTGAGAGCTGCACGATATACATTATATCAGTGTTTCTTGACCATTTTAGCATAAGGGGAACCCTTGAAATACTTCAAGACTTTAGGGAAAACCTTCTAAATTTACTATATCCACAGCTCACCGTACATTAGCGTGATGGTCAATGGGGCTAATTTCTCTTACATTGCTTGCCAGTGGAAGGAATGTCACCCTTACAGACAGCCAAAATATCAGTGGTGTCAGTCGTAACTGACCTGGGAGCCACAGATTGCACATTGTTCAAGGAACCCCTTGCAACCTCAGCAGGAATCCTGGGGTTACATGGATCCCTGGTCGGGAAACACTGCATTATGTAGTGGGCTATATAATCCTATTCCCATCACTCTGTACGCTATTTTGTATGCTATATAATTCTAACTTCACTCTGTAAACTGTGCTTTACATTACATACGTGTACCCAAATAGCCTATTGTCTCAGCAGGTTGTCCAGCAAACCTGGAATGGATTTCCTAAAATTATTTGTTATTATTTGGCAAATGTTTTTAATTCTGGATCAAATTCATTTACCCATCATGGCCCAGGTTCACCCATTGATAGTCTATCTTCTCCAATCTGGGAGAACTGGAAAAGATAGGCTATCAATGGGTGAACCTAGAACTTATGAATTGGTGAACATTGGGCCTGCTTTATTAAAGATCTAAAAGGCTAGAGAGGAAACAGGTTTGCTAGATCACCCAGGTTCACTGATGAAAGTGTATCCTCTCCAGCCCTAGAGAGCCTTAATAAATCAGGCCTATTGTGTGAATGTTCACTTCAATTATTGAAGCATATGAAAAGTAAATTTCTGATTACTTATTTCATGTGTACATGATTGGATAAGGGAAATTGATAATTTATTGTGTGAAGATTCTTAATTACATTTGTATATTAGACCATATATGTGCATTTCCTGTATATGTATTTTTATATGTTATTTGGATTTGACTTTATTAGGCTACATTTGTGTCAGTACCTCTATCTATGACCTATGACTTCTAGTGAATAGAAGTACCAGCTCTGAACTTTTTACCATGATGAACAGATGGGTAAAATAAGTCACTATTCACTTATACTTATATATTCTTGGTTGATTTCTTACTTTTTGGGATAGCCAATCACGTTACAGCAGCCTTATTTACAGTTGACCACTCTTGTAAAATGTGGTACTGCTTTTTGATTATTATACCCACAATTTTTTTAGCTAGGAAAAAATCAATTTTTGATATAGTATAAGGAAAGGATTAGAATCCACATCTTTGTTAACATCTTTGCGCTAAGGAGTTTCACTCCCTTTGTTTGCTCTGGCTGCCGTTGTCATTAAGACAGACCGTTAAGGAAAACCAAAACAATAGGGGATGGGGAGACCTGTTCTGTGAACAATGTTCAAAGAAATTAACTTTGTTTACCTTGGAAAGATCTTATCTCATTTTATGATGTGTATTTGAGACAGAAAATCTCTCTTGTGCTGCAGACATTAAAATAAAAAATAAATCTTCCCTATACAAAGCTAAATTGTTGGCTGTATATATATATATATATATATATATATATATATATATATATAT
>NC_092859.1:121537804-121540902 GCF_032062135.1 Pyxicephalus adspersus | reverse complement strand
TATACGATCGTTCGTAGATATCGTGCAGGATCGTTCGTCGTTCGTTTTCCAACGATAATAATTGGAAGTGTGTACGTAGCTTTAGAGTCTTAACAGAGTCTTAGAAAACAATATCTGCTGCTTTATCTCTTTATACTCACGGGGATCTATTTCTAAATGTTTTCACCCATAACAGTCTTCGCTCTACCAAGTACCAATTACCAAAGTATTACAAAATGCACACTTGACAGAAGATTCACAAAAATCTATAAGCACTATTTATAAATGTTTTCTCTAATATTTGTGCAAAATGTACATATTTTCACTGGATTCCATTTGAAGTGTAAATCAGTTTCTGCTGATGTTTTGAATAATACATTTTTTATTAAATCCAATGTGAAAAATGTGTGATGTTTTGAAGGTTGGGTGACTTACTTAAAGTGTGCATATATACCCACAGATATAAAGTACTAGGAATTGACTAGGGGTACTAGTAAAAGACTGGCTGAGCTTGAGTTTTAATGGCTTAGTGTGACTTTACCAATATATGTAAAATAGATCCAAGACTAGATAGATACAATTATCAATCAGAAATGTACAATCTGTCAATAAAAATGTATGCTGACTGAGGCAAAAACAAAGTCAAGGAATGTGTTTAGAGTACTATACCCTTTTTTTAACCTTTCTAGACCATTTAAAAAAAAGAAAGCGCTCGATAATGCATTCCTTGATTTTGAAAGATGGGTACCGTGTTTCCCTGAAAATAAGACACTGTCTTATATTTATTTTTCCTCAAGAAGACATAATGTGGCTTATTTTCAGAGGGTGTCTTATCTTTAGTAAGTATGGTACAACAATCTACATTTATTCAAATATAGTTAGGTCGTCTTCTTCTGGAACATCGTCGTAACTCTCCAAACCTGGAATTCCATCCTGAATTTCTTGCAACTCCATTTCCTTTAGAACCATTGGCCTCAATCTTTCATGTGGTCCAATTGAGCTCATCTCTCTGGGCTCAGTAGCAGATAGCTTGCTGAAGCTTTTCCCCTATCCCCTGGTGTTTGTGTGGGGTGAGAGAGACCCACAGACTGTTGCTGGTTGGTGCTGGGGGCGAGAGACCCACAGCTTTACTTCTTCCCCCTGGGAACACACAATACCTAAAACAGAGCGTCCTGCTCCTCACTTCACTGAGGAGACTTTTACTTTCACTTTCTATGTCTCCCTCTATGAGCTTGCAGCACGCACAGAGCGACTGGGACCTGTCAGGGGGAGCCGACCTTGTTGATGGGGCTGCCCGTCTTCTTTACCGCTCCGCGCCGGTACGCTGCATAGCCACGCCTATAACTATGTCTTATTCTCGCGGTATGGCTTATATTGTGCAAATGCTTAGAAATCCTGCTACGGCCTATTTTATGGGTATGTCTTATTTTCAGGGAAACACGGTAGATGTGTGAACTGAAGAGCGTTAATCATATGTTGCTCTGATAAAATATATAGAGCTTGCATACTGGCAAAACCCTACAGAAGTTTCTCATCTAACTTTTAAATCCTTTTATTCATACGTACGTTTCAAGCAACATTATTTTCTTTCTTTCAGACAGAGCTGGCCATTGTGGAGAAACAAACCCAGCATGCTGTATCAGAGAGATTAGTTAACCAACACAAGTTATCTCAATTACAGATGAAAATAGAAGTTGCAAACCAAGAGAAGAAAAGGTTACAAGACATGCATGAGTTTCAAACCCAGAAGCAAAATGCATATTTTGAAAAGGAAAAGGTAAACTATAGTTAATACACCCATATGAAAGTGATCAGCCAAAAGTGTATTGGATACAGTAAAGAGAGGTTAGAGTCCAAATTGCTGTCTATGTCTCCACAGGGAGCTTTACCCCTTTTACTTAGTACTAGTATTGTTTCATCTTGAAACAATGATTAGTGCCAATGCATTGGCCCTAGGTTGGTCAACACATGTATTACATTTGTTTTTTAAGATAGGATATACTGTATCAAAGGGCTGAATAGCGTTTCTGTTAGTTGCCTGGTCTTGAGATTCATAGCTAAAGCTAGCGTCAGAATCATCAATGCATTCAAAAAAGCACATACTTTAGGACTCTGGATCGGGTTTCTCCCAGCTTACAATGAACTATTGAGGTACTGATGGTTTGTTCCAGTGATTTTTTAGAGTTTCAGGAACAGGTAAAACATTACAAATACTTTTCCATTTTAGAGCTGCTAACAAAGTCAGCACTATAGTTGTATTGTTGTATTAAGGTAAGTTAAAAAGACATATCTACACATTCTTAAATAACAGGTTCCCCAAAATCTTTAGATGCCATTCCTAAAAATTGTTAGTACTATGGAGCTGGGATGTGTAGATATCCGTCTCTTTGGCTAACAGTGACAATCACCTTTTTGAATATTAGAAGTTACAATTCAAATTGTATAATATGTAATAAAGTGATAATAAATTCACAAAAATTGTTACATTAGTATACTGCAGGGAGTTCCTAAAATACCCCTGGATTGTATAACTAAAAGTAACCACTAGTCTAAAACAGTACTAAACTCTCCTCCGTACTCTGCCATGGTGATGCCAACATCTTTGCCTGGTGTTCTGCCTGGTTCAGGATCTTCAACCATTATGATTACCAGGCCAGAATGACCTAACACCTGCACGTTTTCATGGGAAGTAATTTTTTTCTGCATGAAGGCATGCCAAAAATGTACTTTAAACTGTCTATCTTAAGCTCAGTGTATGTCCTTGGGAAGACAGCAAACAGATCAGTTTGGCATGTCTCTTCTGCAAATAAAAGCTGTCTTTTTGCTGTTTTTTAGGTTACATTCAGCTTCAAATTTAATCTCAGTGTTCTGTGAAATCAGGCTGTGTTTCTCAGCCAAGTGCAGGAACACCTGTTACTCTGATAGAAAGACTCTGCATAGTTCCAGCAGAAAGGAGGAGGAAGCAGAGAAAGATAGAATGATGGTGTGTGACATAAATTCCTGCAAGGTAAGTATCACCCCTGCCAAATGATCACTAATGAACCCTTTCCTCCTTAACCACCTGGGCGTTACACTGAGGTCTAGATTTCTGTACCAAAAGTGTTACAGGTTTTCATGAA
>NC_092859.1:121509588-121536702 GCF_032062135.1 Pyxicephalus adspersus | reverse complement strand
TTAACGAAAAGAGCAACTTTTTTTAGCCCGTACGAAGGTCGGGCTTAACGGTCGGGAGGTTAAGGAATATGCTATAAGTTACATGTATTTTATAAATTGTAAATTGTAGGTCACCTCCAATATCTTCCACACCAACTGCTAGATAATATTGTTCTCCAATCTAAAAAAAAAAATAATAAATAGGCTATTTTCACCTCTAGTGGCAATACCAACTCTGGAAATGGATAACAATCAAAAATGTTTCTACATTAGACAAAAAAATCACCCATTTGTTGGCAGCATACCTTTTAATTAGTCCATTTTAACAACTAGTCTTTGTTTTCAAATTTCTGGTGTGGGTAAGATAGAGGAACAGATCTATTCTGTAAATATTCTGCCTTAAGATAAAAAAAAGCTTAATAGTTCTAAAATCTGCAAACTGCAAATGATGTAAAGTTGTTTATACATGTTTTTGTAGCATTGCCAATTTTTCTGCTATACAAACAAACTTACATTGCTATGCTTTGCATAGACATTAGAATATATCAAAACTGGTACACATAATATTATACCGCTTGGCATATAGGTGACTCGCAACTATTCGTATAACAATTAAAACATTGACACCTGCTGGTTATAAGGAAGATTTGCACTCCAAAATATTTGTAGTGAGTAGTTTTTCGATAATGCATGTTAATCTTTTTATTAAAACCAGACATGCTACTATTCTCAATGTAAAAAAATTATACGAAGACATTAATTAATGTATATTTATAATTTTTTATAGCAAGAATTTCTAAATAGCATATCCTTAAAGGAGGAGGCAATTTCAGAACTACAAGGTAAGATTTTTATTTAAACGTATGTATGTTTAAGGAATAAACTTAATAAATATTGCATATTATGATGTGTCATTGTCAACGTTCAGAAGAAATCTGATCAAGCATTAATTAGCTGCAGTCAGTAAATGAAAAAAACTATTAGACTATTCCGTGTATGGTGCTATGCACTTCCATGTGGTGACATCAAGCAGCCTATGCATTTAAATGGGCTCCCCAACACATGACAGCACAGAGAAATGAGTGTATACATTTTTTTGTTCACCATAGAAGGTTTATTGGCAAAGTGCATTGGATGCCATTCAGAATACATGAAACTACAGGGCATTATTGCAGGTTACATGTTTTAAATTTGCAGTGAATACCATGCTAATGCTGTACCACACAGATGTGAATAGGGCCTTACTGTTAAATACTGGATTTACTTTTTTGTATTAATAAATAAACTAAGTTTGCTTCTTTATTAAATGTTTTTTTTCCAAGGGCATAAAATATACCTTTTGTTTACTTGCCGCAAATGAATTTGACTAAACCACGTGGTGGTTGAATAGTTCTGATTCCAATGTGGATCAGGTCTCGGAATCTGGGAAATCCAAGTTCTAGTTTATTAATATTATACCTGTCATTGATGGGTTTAGTAGGCTATAATGATAGCAGCTTAGGGACAAACCACACGATTGGCTAAGCCATACTATACCTAACTTAGATAGCTAAAGTACAGCTCATTAAAAAATACAATTTCCAACTCAATATTACAAACAATTTCTCGACTGACCAGATTCGATCCTAGTTTTGGGATTTCTGTTCTGAAATTCTCTATTTGAAACTATTTGAATTCTAGGGTAATGCATAGGCCTCACAATTATTGTGTCACATTTAAGCTCCTGAAGTTCTAACACTGCACACTAGCCACGGTGATTGTTTACCAGTGATTACAATACACGTACAATATGATTAAAATACATTTATCTGTGCCACATTTCCTGCATGCACTGGGTCTGAATTTTTAGAGAGTTCCAAGGCTGGAGAAGATACATTTTATCAGTGAACCTGGGTGATCCAGCAAACTTGGAATGGATTTCTTAAAAGTCATTTGTTATTTGTTAGCAAATGTTTTCAATTCTGGACCAGATCCATTCCAGGTTTGCTGGATCACCCAGGTTCATTGATAAAAGTGTATCCTCTCCAGTTTTGTGGAGCTTTAAAAAATCAAGCAGTGGATCTGCATAAATGTAGGTTACCTGTTCCTGTGTAGGCATCATAGTGGAGTATTCACTTCATGTGCATATGCTTACTCTAACCTCTCCTTTATAGATGTCATGTTTACAAACTCAGTAGTGTATCAAGAGCCACAAACACGCACATCTAATATATAATAATGACAGGCTAGAAAACTGTAAGAAAGTAATTACAATACCCACTAGAAAAATACATAAGGAAATAGTTTTGACATACTGAGATGTATTACTCATTAGATCATAATACACTCTAATTGTGTCATCTAGGTCAGTTCCCACTGAAACACCTACATAAACATTGCAGATTGACTCTAAAAGACATACAGTAGGAGAGTTCAGAATTATTGTCATACTTCACAGATCCCCTTTGCAGGCTGTCCCTCAATATAGAGACCTCCTTAGCTCTCCCATAACACAGACCCCTTCCATTCTCTTGCCATACCGGCCTCACACAAGCTCAGACTCCAACACTGTATCTCAGTCTGAAATACAGATTTCACTTTTAGTATTTGGCAGGTGCTCCAGAGCTACCTCTGATTCCTGACCTCAGAAAGGTATTGAGTGTTTGGCCCACCTTTTCCTTCCAATACACTCAACCTGGATCCTAAATAAAGATCAGCAAATCTGCAGCACAGCAATTACTCGCAGCCTTAGCCAGGCCCTGTATCTCCTTTTCCCAGTGTGGGAAACACTGTGAACTCACATGTAATCCAACTTCATATCTCTCGATGCTACAACATGTTTTATATGTTACAGTAAATGTATTGTTTTATTATATCATAATATAAACTTTTGCAAAGGTCTTTATTTACTACAACTGTTTCTTTTTCTGTTTACTGACTACTAAAATACCTCTTTACACTTGCTTGGTGGTGGTGGAAGGGGTAGGAGAGCTTTGAACTGGCACTGGGGCTAAAAATATGATGCCCCCTTTTTCCTGACAACAGCTGTCTATGATTGCAGTTCTCCGGCCACCTGTCCATAATGTAGGAATCATTTATGCAAATGTTTGTGGAATGGAGGGCTTTGGTATGGGGCTTGATGACTAGTAAATATGTAATTACAGTGTACATGTGCCTTTTAAAAGTGCATTTTCGAGGCCTTGGTTTTTTCTATTAGGAATATCAACCAAAGTCACCTTTAAAGTCTGTAAGGGAGGGAATTGCAGCTTGGTTTTAAAAGCACCTTTTGCTCCATTAAAATAGCACTGTGCTTATAAAAAAACATTTCCGTCATGATGCATCTGTAATAAAAGTTTACAAGATTGTTTATTTGGCAGATCAGTATTGCAGGTGAAAGGGTTGTGCATACGCACAAAACTTACTGTAGTTTAAATTACAATAAATATGGGCATAATGCTGTCTATCCATCTATTTATCTATCTATCTATCTATCTATCTATCTATCTATCTATCTATCTATCTATCTATCATCATTACTGTATCTCAGTGTGGCCATGAAAGCTCTTTTCTCCTGGGACTCTGTTAATACAGTTCATTCACATGAATCCTATGACAGTGAGCTACAGAAGGAACAGACAAGAAACTGGCGGGGTCAGTATTAACTTGCCCTTCACTGGAAAAAAGAAGCATGCTTATGTCAACATTTCTGAGTTAAAAAAGATTTTGGCAAAAAATATTAGAAAAATATTCACAGTATGAAAAAATCGAAGCTAAAAGCTTCTTACCCTTCGACAGCAGACACTATTTTTTTAGATAGTACTTTTTTTTACAATTAAGAGAACATCTACCTTTTACTATAAAAGGTTTATGAGTATAACATTTTCTTAAAGTGCAGCTTCACATATTTTTCTACCTAAAACATTGTTGTTTCTTTTCTTAATTACATTTACGTATTAGACATCACATGGCATATTTTCTTGATGGCTTTAACAAGCTACTGAATATATAAATATTGCAGATCATACACTTGTTGATGGATGCATGACAAGGAAACAATCTCACTGACTAGCCCTGCTCTGACAGGTTAATATACCTCAACACGGAGCAATTCTAAAAAGCAGCAGTCAAAGGGAGTGATCCCCACAATAAAAGGGGATAGGGCCATCCCATTTAGCTTCCCGTCTTGAGAAATACTATACTCAATTGTATTAAGTGGTACACCAAGCGCAAAACTCCCTAGGGAGTACCCTGCAGGAGAAAATAGACTCCTACCTAGCAAAGTTAGATCTCCCTCAGCTAACGAAGGAGCGCCTAGAACAACTTAACCGCCCCATTAGAAGGGAAGAAGACTCAAAGGTCATTTCCCATCTCCCTTCTAATAAAGCTCCTGGTCCAGATGGCTTATCCTACCTATATTACAAAACTTTTTGCCAGATTTACTTCCACACATGAAAGATTTATTTAATGATTTTCTGGGGGGTAAACCTATACCACCTTCTAGGTCAAGCTCCCACATCATGGTCTTACCCAAACCTGGTAAGGATCCGATACATTGTACCAACTATAGGCCTATAGCAATACTTAACTTGGATCTCGACATTTACACCAAGCTATTAGCAAACAGGCTTTCCAAATTTCTCTCGAATCTTGTGCATGGGGACCAAACTGCCTTTATCCCATATCGTCAAGCAAGTGATAATACTCGAATGGTTATTATTGTTATGGACATTCTTAACAAATGTAAAACTCTGTCCTTGGTTTGGATGCGGAGAAAGCATTTTACCGCCTCAGTTGGCCATTTATGTTCTCCACACATGCTAAAATAGGATTTTCAGGATCTTTTGTTAGAGCAATTTGGTCCCTTTATAGAAGCCCTACAGCCTCTGTTAAGTTGCCACATGCCTATACGATCGTTCGTATATATCGTGCAGGATCGTTCGTCGTTCGTTTTCCAACGATAATAATTGGAAGTGTGTACGTAGCTTTAGCATGACAATGTTTATGGGGTATGTCACTGACAACCAGGGCTCAAAGTAGGTGGGTTAGTTAATGCTTAGCACCATTCAGCCTGAAAGATGACCAATGTGCATATTGTAAGCTTTACATTTTCTGTATGATGTCATAAGGTATGTAATTAATATCAATCCATATCCTTTAGTCCAGGGGTAGGGAAACTCCGGCCTTTAGGCCAGATATGGCCTAGCCGGTAGTCTCTTCAGGCCTAATGTCCCCCTGGTCGATCTGGCCTAATCCTGGCTGGCAGGGGTCAGCAACCTGTCACTCCGGAGCCTCCTTGTTATGCCTCCCTTCCCTATTTACCGTGGCCAGCATTAACACTTCCGGCGCTGGGGTAAGGGGACATCCACAATGCATACGGAGGAGAGGGATTTCCCTTCAGGGGTGTTCCTGGTGGGGGCGGAGCCATCAGCACAGGAATCGGGAGAGAGTCCGGCCTAGTGTGCCTTCTTGACCTCCCAAAATGGCCTAGTAGCCAAAAAAGTTTGCTGATCCCTGCTTTAGTCATTACAAATCTGTGTCCACACATGCTAAAATAGGATTTTCAGGATCTTTTGTTAGAGCAATTTGGTCCCTTTATAGAAGCCCTACAGCCTCTGTTAAGTTGCCACATGCCTCTTCTATGCAATTTTCTAAGAAAAAAGGGATGCAACAGGGATGTCCCCTTTCTCCCCTTCTTCTTGCCCTGTGTATTGGGCCTTTGGCTGCAAAAATAAGATTTAATCCACATGTCTAGGGTGTCAGGAAAAAAGGATCCTCCTATAAGATTTTGCTATATGCAGATGATGTACTTCTTACGCTGACACAACCCACTATTACCCTCCTGAAGAACTCCACTAATTTGGCGAAATTTCAGGTTATAAGATGAATTCCTCAAAAACGGAAGCCTTACTCTTACATATACTGGCCCTGCAACTTTCAGAGTTGCGGAACAGATACCCTTTTATGTGGCGGGAGCACTCTCTTATTTGAGTACACAAATTACGGCTACATATAACCAGTTATATTCACGCAATTTTCCCCCACTGTTCAGGAGCTTTACAAATATCTAAACAAGTGGAAAGCACATCCATTATCGCTCTTGGGATGTATAGAGTCCTTAAAAATGATGCTTCTGCTCAGGCTTTTATATTTATTTGAGACTCTCCCAGTGCGGGTTCCTGTCCTGTTACAGGCTGGTCTTCTAAAATTCATTTGGGCACATAAGGGGCATAGACTTTCTAAGTCAGTAGTTTGTACACCAAGGAAGTTCTGGGGGCTCCAGATTTTATTAAATATTATGTGGCGGCCCATTTACGCTATTTGCCCTCTTGGACGTTAGCCTCCCCTACTATTTGTGGGGAATTGGAGGAATCTTGGATTGCCCCGATCCACTCTAATGTGATGCTATGGAGCTCCTCCCTTTTATTGGCTGATAAGGATATGCTCTTGCCAATGGTGTTTACGAGGAACCTATGGCGAACTTATAGGAATAAATACGGTCTCTCCTCTCTAGCTTCGGTACTGACATCCATTATCCACAATCCACTACTGCCCGATAGTCTTACCTGGGAAATGTGGCAACCCTGGAGGGATAGGGGGCTATTCCATCCTAGGAACGTCCTGCACCCTGTGGAGAAGAGGTTGCTCTCGTTCTCGGATCTTCAGGCTAAATTTGGCCTCCCACAAATGTCCTTTTTTTGCTTACCTGCAGATTAGACAGTATGCCCTCTCCCTCAATCAGATGGCCAGATTTACAGAGGTCACCTCTTGAAAGAATATGTATGGCCTGTCCCAATACTAAAGGTCTTATTTCCTCAATCTTCTGCCTCCTTCACATATCTATACAAAGTACCTCTAGCAAATTTGCATGAGTACATGGAAATCTATCTTTAGCCGTACTTTGGACATTGATGAGTTGTCATATATTTTGGAAGCAGCACAAAAAAGTTAAACTTGTATTTTTTTCACAGAAAATTTTTACAAAATATTATTTAGATGGTACCATATGCCAGATTTATTGCACAGATTGTTTCCCACTGTGGACCCTATTTGCTGGTGATGCGGAAGGCAGAGCTGTGTTAAATGGTAGAGAGTGCCATCCTAGGCTGCTGGCTCTTGGGAAGTGTTCTCAACTAAATTACTTTAGCTAATTGGACTTTCAAGAGCATTGCTGATATATTTGCATTGATTAGGAATGCCATAGTGTTCAAAATATTTTTATTAAATGTGGCGTTTTTATTAAATCTAATCTATTGCACGCTGCAAATTGACTCCACAGCACCTCCACTTGCCAAACTTTGCACCAGCTGACATTTTAATGCTATTCTTCATAGCATTCAGAGACTACTTATAAACATTGATTCCATTTTATACCTGTATAATCACTGTATGTTTTCATTTAATTGCAACCTTCTTAAAAGTTCTATGCAAATCCCCTAAGAAAGCAAAACGTGTAAGGCTAAGAGACGTTATTATAATGTAATCTTACTCTATAACATACAGTATCAGGGATATTATGTTTAGTAAAAAGGTCATATTCCCCACCTTTACACATGAGGGAATGACCTTGAATGCTATGTAAATATGCTGGTGATTTATTACATGCACCCTGTATATGACAATCGTTATAATTGAATAAACTTATTGTTTGCCACCAAAAAACCCTGGCTTTCTCTTTCTTTTTATCATTTTAAAACGGTACATGCAATCTTAGCACTGAGTATGCAGCAACATTTCTGTGTATAGGGGGAGTTTTGATATTCAGTGCTCACAGTAGAGTCAGTTTTTAAAACCTCAAAAAGCACAGGAGGCCAACAGACATTTTTCAATAGTAAGCAACTCATATAAATTGAGACCCCAATAAAGGTGGGATGTACCTGTAGCTCTGCAGCTACCTCCTGCTAAATGAAGAACACTGCTTAACGTTAAATGTACACTGCTTAATGAAGCCTGATTATAGATCTGTAGACAGTGATTTAATATACCATGTACTCTACATGCATCTGAGACATATCACACTAATGAAATATGACATGTATTTAGTTATTTCTATAGCCAGCCATATTGTGGCATGTAACCCATGAATACCAACTGCTTATTTTTATGTTTCCAGCAATGTCAATTCCCTGGCATATGGATAACATAAGTAATTACAGAGGACAGCCAAGTGCTCATGCATCAAATTATTACAAACTTCAAAAATTCCATTGCAATTCTAAAAATGGTCATGTAATGCAAATACAACATAGCTACAATCCCTGATGTAAGTACTAAATTGCATAAACCAAAGAGTTTTGCTCCTAATGCAGTTAGTTTTCTTCTATCATGTCAGGTTTTATTTTCTACAGCTTATATTAATGTGATTACTGCCGTGTGGATTTGTATAGGCTAATCATTTACACGCATGACAGTGTGGTCAGAGGTTGTGCGCTGCTCTACGCAGTGAATAAGCAACATTTATTTTTTTACCTACACACGTATTTCCTTTCATTCAGATCATGTCTCGCTCTGCTGTTTCTCATTGTAAGTGCCTAAACAACCCTGATTCATTTTGTTATATCTGTGGCAGTTTTACCATTCCTAGTCAAAGGGCGAACATCAGCACATTTGTAGAGCAAGCCTATTTGGCATATTTCAACGTTAAACTTGGTGATCAAGATAAGTGTTGGGCCCCTCATAAGGTGTGCAAACAGTGTGTGGAGGATTTACAGATGTGGACAAAGGGAACACATGATAACATGCCATTTGGTATACCTATGGTTTGGCGAGAGCCAGGAGATCATTTCAGTGACTGTTACATTTGTATGGTGAAAACTTCAGGATTTAACAAGAAAAATAAATGTAACATAGAGTATCCTTGTCTACCATCAGCTATAAGCCCAGTGGCTCATTCAGATGAAATCCCAGTGACGTTTTTTTGTTACACTACCCTCTCTTGAAGAACATGATTATGCTGATGAACTAGGTGACAACAATGATAAAGAGTTTGAAATTGAAGAGGACTCTGTTCGTAAGGGATTTAAGCAGCATGAGTTGAGTGACTTGATGAGTTGAGTGGCACGTGATTTGGGACTATGAAGAAGGCTTCAGAACTCCTAGCATCAAGACTGCGCGAGAAAAACCTACTTGAAAAAGGAACGAAGGTATCGTACCTTCAAACCAGAGGTATTGCATTTCTGCAGTACTTTAGAACAGACAGTGGCTTTGTGTATTGCCATAACATACCTGGTTTAATAGAGGAATTGGAAATTCCAATCTATAACTCAACTGAAAGGCGACTATTCATCGATAGCTCAATGCTGAGCTTACAGTGGGTCCTCTTTCACAATGGCAATATATTTGGGTCAGTCCCAATTAGCCATTCAGTTTCTCTTTGTGAAGAATATGTAGACATAAAGAGAGCCATTGAGTTGTTGCAATATCACCAACACAATTGGGTCATCTGTGTTGACCTTAAAATGGTATGCTTCCTTCTTGGTCAGCAACGCGGATACACCAAGTATCCCTGTTATCTGTGCATGTGGGATAGAAGAGTTCATGAGAGGCATTCAGTGGAAAGGAATTGGCCTCCAAGATCTGACCTAAACCAGATGATCCAAACATTCTGCATTAGTAGTTCATTTCCTATATTGTTTACCTTTTCTGTGCATGGTATGGTGGTGGTAGTCTTGCCAGGTTGCATTGATGATATATATCACCATGGTAAAGGGCAGAAAATACAACTCATTTGTGGTATATTCCCACTCTTTGAACTCTAAAAAGAAGAAAGCCCATACTCTTTTATCCAGCTCAAAGCCTCATCTTAGATTACAACATATCATAAGATAGAATGAATGTATATGTATAGAAGCATTTTATATTGTTTGGAACATTTTAGATGAATTTAGTATGCAAAGGTACCATGAGGTAGGTATAAAATCTTTAAAATATATGTCAAGGCAACATTTATAAACATATTTTCTGCATCTCTGCGACCAAACTGCAAGTATAGAATAAACTGTTCATGTGCTGGAAATTTAGTATGGTCCTACCTCACTACCTTAATTTTTTGATACATACAGTGTATCTTTTGGCTCTGAATTCCCAAAGCATGTGTTGTCAGCCTTGTCTTCTGATGTAATACAGAGAATTCATGCCTTTCCTCATATCCATAACCCTTTTTTTGTGCACAGGTTGAGAGATTTCTGGCAAAATCAGTTTCAACAAAACACTTTCAGTTGTATATTTAGCAGACTGTAAATGAGCAATTAAAAGAAATGCATTGTTAGTTTATAAATTTATTTGAAGTGAAGTAGACATTTTAAAGGGTTCTTCAGTAATCCACTAGAATATAGTAATGCTGTTTTTTTTTCTTTTAAGGACACAGTGCATGAATGTCATTAATATGATGAGTGCATTATGTAGTAAAGGCAAAAACAATATACAAAACATACTGTCATTCAACAAACAAAAAAAAACTTTGACAACTGCAGTCACCAGCCAATCATCTACTGGAATGAGCAAACCTGAAAATATTTCTTTGACACCAAGTCCAGAAGGTGGTTTTACAAAAGTTCAGACGCCTCTGACACAAACTACAACACACATCACTTTTTCATCATCAGGTAGGAGCTATATTTTTGTATCCAAGTCTTAAACTCTACAAGTAACAATATAAAAAAAAATGTCTGATAACATCAAAATGAAATGAATTTTAAATTTTATATTTTTCAGATCTAAGGCTTACACAAGTATATATGGCACAAACATCTAGGTTAAAGCTACATATTAAAAAAAAAATTCACAGAGTGTTCATCAATTTTGCAAGATTTAGTTCTTTGATCAATAAATTGATTTATTTTTAAAAGTGGGTAAAGTTTACATGCTTCCAAACTGAAGCAACTACATACAACATTCTAAAAATAAAGGGGAAAATTGATGTTGCTATCTATTATTTGGAGCATTAGGCTACAACCTGCAGTAATTTCCATGCTTAGTTGGAAACTAATCCTAAATAATATGTTTTCCAGTCTCCAGTGTGTGTGCATATATGTTCTATTGCACCTTGTAATTTTTACATGACCCAAAACATATTTTAATTATTGTTTAATTATTGCTATTATTAATATTATTTTAAAGAACACTTATAAATGGGGAATACAATAGAGAGTACTGTTTCCATGATACAGCCGACTACTTAATCAATGATTTGCACATTTCAGATGAAGTATATCTATACAGAAACTTTTTGTTTTAGATTTTGGATGAATGGGGTATGATAAGAACTCCCATACAGTTTTGCATCAGTTGGAGACTCTTTTTTTCAGAAATTCTTAAGTAGGGGAATGCTAGAACCTTTATCATTTATGTATTATATTCTATTTCCCAGTTGCAGATTTTCCTCTACTACCTGTATATTAAAAGGTTGTTGGAAGAATAGGAAATTGTGGAGAATATTTCTAACCAATAGAACAATAAAACCTGACAGGGCTTGTAACCTTTCCTTATTCTATGTAAAACTAGAAAACTTCCTTACTGAGATTTCTAACTTTAAGCTTCTCAATGTATGTATTGCAACTTATCCATTCAAGGTTGATTGTTACTAGCCTGGAACTTTTATTTATTGGATTTTAGTTTTTATCCATAAAGACATCACATGTGGGCATTATCTAGAGTAGTCATCATAAACATTCAGAAAAGGAAAGCTACAGTAAATAGGCACCTTATCATCATGTGTTCAAAAAGCTCCCACCTGCCATGATCTGCTGTATTGCATTGTCCAAAATGACTTGCGTGATCAATGATAAAATCTAAAGGTTTTATTTAATTGTTTATAATGATGATTTTTTTAGCATTATCCTGACCTCACTTCACTGCTGTACAGTAGACAATACAAAATACAACTATTTGGGAAAGCAGTGAGAAGCAGATAGAGCAGCTAACTTTGAAAATCGTACGTGGAGATAGGGGACAGATGTGTACACACACAAGCATTAGGGAGATCCAGGTCATACTAGGCAGATAGCCTAGAAAATCGTATGTGGAGTAAAGACACATGTAATGTTGTAATGGAAACCATTGGAGAGAAAAGCCATGGTTTTCCAGGCTTACAGTCTTAGGGGATAATGGGCAGAAGGCAACAGCTGTATATAGAATTCTACCAATCATAGTTCCAACACAGATATCTAGGCCATGTTGCTAAATTTGAACATGCATTGTGATTAAGAGTTGGCTATCATGCCCTAACCATGTTATATTTTATATTTTTAGGTGGCACACAAAGACATTTGACTGTTGGTCTTGAAGTGAATGACCTGAGTTCTGAACCAGAAAATATGGAAAGCCTAAAGAATGACCAATATAATGCAACAGCCCCTAAAACCATAGCACAAGGACCCTATTTAAATGTTAAAGAACATGAGAAAAAGTCCAGCACAGCTAATAGGAATCTGGTTATCTTGCGAAAAGATAACTTTAAAGATGAAGGCAATTTTAATGAGATAATCAGCAAAAATGTACATATACCGGTATATTCTCCAAAGCGACAAAGGCCTAAAAAGAAATGGCCATCAGATTCGTATAAAATGGACCAAAACACACTTGGAAATGTCACTTATCTTGAACACCTGAGTGAAAATGAGGAAGATACAACTAAAAATCTAAGTGTACAGCTTACTTATTTGGGTAACCTTAACACAACCAGGGATGTAATCAATGGAACGCAAGAAGAAGGAGAGAAAAAACTAAATTTTACATTATCAGAAGACAGAACACCACAAACCACTATCAGAAGTAACGCCACAGAAAAAACTTCTGAAGCTAACTTGGTTAGCACATTAACTTCACTTCTGGATGTTTATAACATAGAGGAAACAGATAAAGATGGCGATATTAAAGAAGAAAAATTAAAATATGAGGAGATACACTGACACAGAAAATCACAACAAAATATTACAGATTATGGGAATAGAAAATACTGAAAAAACATACTAATTATATCTATTATTCTATTATGTAATTATCTAATAAAGTGCTAAAAAACATTAAATGTTTTACAAACAATTGTCTTTTTGACAATTTTAGAGGTGTAAACACTCTGTTTGGAAAGAAACAGTTTATCAATTAATTTTATGATTCCGCAATATAAAGCTCCTAGTTATAAAACTGCCCAATGTCTTTGTTGGCAGTTGTGCAAACCTTCATTAGGTCTGAAAACTCAGTTAGCTACACATAAATTATGGAAGAACAACCCTTGTATAATTACTATAATTACAGATCACAGTACATTAGCCTGGTGGTCAGTAAGAAGACTGACTCTTACATTGCTGGCCATTGGTAAGGCTGTCACCTTTACAGATAGCCAAAAAGATTTTTGGTATTTATTAAACTGACTTGAGAGGTGCAAATTGCTCATTGCACATGGAACCCCTAACAACCTCTGGAACGCTAGGGTTTGTACAGAACCCTGATTAATTAACACTGATCTAAATTAATATTTTGTTTGGTGCAATCAGAGTTGGGCACACTAAATAGGCTATATGTATGTAATTTATGAGCTCAGTAAATATTTCAACCTGGCATCTAAAGGCACACATAGGACATAAGGAACCAGTTAATGCCTATATGTATGAAATTTAGTACATTGAATATGCAGATGTAACAGTATGCAAAAGAGTAAGGGATGGTTCAGACAGGCGGCTTTTTAAGCAGCTTTACTGTGGTTCACCACTGTCAGCCAGTCCTCAACCTGGCCAAAATCTTAATTGTTTTTCAAATCGATGGGCAGTTGAAATCTCTTTAATACAAGTGACTGCGGTGCAGTTTTGGTGCAGTTTTGGAGATACTTTATACATTTTAGCGGAGTCTGTTGCATGTCCTGGCCACATATGTTCTTACCTGATGTGGTTGGATGCAGCCAGATAATCCATTTGGTTGTTGTGGCACCAATAATACGAGATCCAAGTACTGGATGGTGTGGAAAATGTTTCCCTGGGGTTTTCCTTAGTGCTACATATAAAAAAAAAAATTTTTGCACATATTGTATTAGTAAATATATATACAATCCTGAAGATCTTATTTGATAGCTGCATGCCAAAATAGGTATTTTGTAAGGTATTTAAGGTATATCTGGTGGTGTCTCACTGAATAGATTTCCTTACACTTTCTGTTTTGTTGACAACAGAAAACTAATAGCAATTGATTTAGGAAGTCATCTCTTCAACAGCTGTAACTGCAAAACATATACCCATTAGAAGAGTTCCCTTTTATGTCACATTCAGGAAGAATGTGCTGGTGACAATGATTACTGGGGTAAACAGAGAGCTTTGAAAATCTCTCTGAGGAGACAATACCAACTATATGGATTGTAATAGATGAGCAGGTAAATGGCACTTATGAGGTTAATCCCTGTACACCAATTCACCAATTAATAATATTTCAGTTACAACATGTTCGTGCGAGACTGGCTTTTCCTGCTTCTGACAACATAAGCTAAGGCTGGTGAGAGTCACCGCATTACATGTCTGACAACACAGTGATCTGCCAAGGTATACAAACAGTATCTTTGGAGACGTGAAAACAGTTTATCCAATATACCACTAAGAGAACTAATCATGGTGTAAAGAAAACAGGAGACCGTAGCAACCAATTCATTTCAGTTTACTGTAGTCAACATAAAAATATTTTCTAATGCATAGATCATAGCAACTTCTTTAGCAATACTACTTTTGAAACTAGATCACTAATGGATCTGTTTTCATCTTCAAGATTCAGACCTTTTTATCAAAATGATTTTTCTATGATTTTCCCATCATCAAGTGTTCTTCATCATTTACACCTTCTACATGAATTAAGTGGGGGCAGTGTTATGATCTGGGGTTGCTTCAGTTGGTCAGGTCTGGGTTTAGTAGTGGTTTGTGCCCATAAAATTAGGTCAGCTGACTACCCAAATATACTGAATACCCAGGTTTTTCCATCAATGGATTTTTTTTTTCCTGATGGCCTGGGCATATTCCAAGATGGCAAAAGCAAGATCTGTTGGACTGAGTTGTTTAGGGGACATGATACAGACTTTAACTTACTGAGAATCTTTGAAATAAGATGAAGAAGACTTTACACAGCAGTGTGATTTTCTTATCATACATACAAGAACTTGGTGAAAATGAACTCTGGATGGAAAAAAATGTTGTGCCATTGCATACGGTTATCAAAATCATAGCTCTACAAATATGTGCTATAATCAAAGCTAAAAGGGGTCACAAGATAGAGCAGTGTTTCTCAACCTTTTTAACATGGTTGAACCCTTGAAATAACTTTTAGGTCCTTCTTACTATAATTACTACTTTGCTGGCCAGAAGGAAGAACATCACCTTTACAGATTAAAATTAATTATTGGTGCCATTAAAACCGACCTGAGAGGCACAAATTGCTTTTTTCCTAAGGAACCCCTAGTAACCTGTGGACGAACCTTGGTTGAGAAACACTAGGAGTGATTTTGGCTGGGCAGTGTATATTATTATAATTAAAACTATAGTTTAATTCAAATAATACCTGATGATCCAGCCAAAAATTCCTTGTGCAGGCACTTCCATAACAACATTCTGTCCCTTTCTCCCACTTGTTTTCCTGCATTGTCATTCTGTTACAGAAGTCACTATGCATGTTATACAGACACATTCGACTGTTGTCACCATCAGGAAACCTGACCTGAGAAATGCCAAGAAACTGCTGGAGTGCATACATATAGCCATGTAGTGTCTGCAAACTAGCACTGCTACTATGAACAAGTGATGAAAAGGGGTTACGCATTTTATGATGTTGTCCTGTAAATGTTCCCTCAAATTCAATAGGCAGTACTTATACTATAAGCAGAACTCTTGAGTTCATCAGTGTGGTTCTGCCCTGCATGAATCTATCATCTTCAGGAAAAGTGACTGCTCCATTACATATTAGTAAAGGTTGGTGGCTGCCATTTGGGAATAGGGAATCCTAAGGGCAAGTTCACATGTTTAGCATGGAACAAAACTACGCAGCTTGCCAGCCACATTCCAACACTGGGCCAATGTTTGCACATTTGACAGCTGACGTCCGTGAGTGATACTGGTGCCATATCAGCTCTAAGTTATAAATGGGCCCCTAAATAGTGAAGTTGTCCTTCACAACAGTTGCTTTATTAGGAAAAGAAATGCCACTTAAAGTGGAACTAAACTGAAAAAAAACCTCACCTTTACTCGATCCCACTAGTGCTTTCCTTGATTGGGTCCTTCACCATCCTGTTATCCGTCTTCATCATGGCACAGAGGAAGCGTTGGGTGCCGATATCTTCTTTCTTCTTCTTGATTTTGCCTACGTCACCTGATCTCACGCTGTGCAGGTGCAAGATTGCGTGACGTTGCCGCTGTATGTGAAAAAAAAGAGTACTGATCTCACTGGGTGGGATAGGCATTTTTCCCCTTCCATTGAAGAAAAAGCTAGGGCATGTGCAGAAGATGCATGACGTATATGCTGCGGTGATAAAGACAGAAGAAGAGGAGCTTCACCTTTTTTGTTTTTTGAAAAAGGGATTTTAACTTCCCTACAAAAAAGAATGTACCGGTAATTGGAAAGTAAACATTTTAGTTTAGGCCTCCTGTTACAGATGTAACAGTATGTACACATATCAGATGATTGTCAACTTCTTGGGCAAAATTCTGACGTGTGTACAGTGATTTCCCAATGCAGTTCACCAGTCTGCCAAAGCAAATATTGAGTAACCGAGTGGAAATAACCAAGTGGGAATAACCGAAGAAGAAAGAAGATAGCGGCACCCAATGCTTCCTCTGTGTCATGACAAAGACGGATAACAGGACGGCAATCGCCCTGCACTCCTATAAAGGAGAATACAGGGGGGGTGCCGCCTACGTTCTGTCACCAACAACTGAGCACCACCACAGGAGCTTTCAGAAGCGGTTTAGCTTGGCATGTAATGGGCATTCATCCAATTTCCTTGCCAATCTTGCACACCTCAGATGCTGCTTGCAAGACTGGTCAGGCAACCATAGTTATATAGGTATGAAGAGGTAAAAACCCTGCTTTGAAAACCATTTGTGTGAACAAGTCTTTAATAATATCTATTATGTCAACATCGTCATCGCATTTATTGAAACATTTGTAGACCATGTATATCTTTTTTGTGTTGACTAAAAACAACTGTACAAAAACAATTGATACTATAAAACAATAAATGCTATAGCTTCTGTACTTTGGAAAATGTATGATTTGGCGGGGGTATCAGAGGAGATTTTAGTAAGTTTTCACTTTATATTCTGTAGGTAAACAATAAAAATGAAACTATTTCTCCAGCAGCAAAAAGGGTTATTCACAGCTGGTTTCTATAGTAACCATTTATTTATACTATTTATTTATATATTTTTCTATTTTAATTTCATTTTCCTTCCATCCACGTTCACACAAATATATTTTATTATTTTTATGAATTATACAGCAATATAATTCATACAATGTCATAAGAACGCATATGGGCGGAAGTAAAGAGGCGCCCACAACAAAGATGGTCGCTCGCTAAGCGGGCATAGTAAGGTTACCGGAAGTGTCCTTTGGGAAGCATGTCTGCGCCCTGCTAGGTTTTCGCTGTGCTTCTCAGCTAACGGAGAAGCGGCCCTAGGAGTATCTGGATGTGAGGGTCACTGTGAGGAGTAGCTCGCTATAGCAATGTCTCTACTCCTACGAAGCAGATTTCTCATACAGGGTAAGGAGGGGGTATAATGGGGCTGTGCAGTGCTTGTCATGTGCATGTCTTGTATGTCATGAGAGGGTCATGGAGCCGGACTGTGAAAAGACATTACTTCTCTGGGCTTAGGTGCATTCTTGATTTATCACAAGTATAGAGATGAGGAGTTCCATACTATGACTTATATACTGTGCTGGATTCATGGAGTCACAGATAAGCTGCTAGTAGAGGTCCATGATGGGCACTGCTGTGTTCTGTCACTAAAGGTTTATTTATTATTTATTATATTTATAATAGTATAGAAATATATATTATAGAAAATGTCTGAGAGCTGTCAGAAAGGTGCTTTATCCCCACTTGCTGTGCTGTTTGGAACACTATTTGGTTACGTTTTCTGGGGTTTTGTTGTTGTTAAGGCAGTGATTTAAAAGTAAAATGAAACTTAAAATGCACATGTGCAGCTCAGTGTACAATCCCGGCATACCCGGCTGCTAGGACTCAATGAAATCTTGTCTGCTTTCACGGGTGTTATGTCTGTCTGGCCCGGCCAATCAAGGTGGCTGAAGATTCTGAACCCGGAAGAGGATGGGGTGAAGGTGCTGGTAACCAAGGTTGGAAAAGTGAGGTTAAAAAAAAATAATAATAAGTTTAAGTAAGGTAAGAGACATAGCATGTCCCAATTGCAATAAAGAACATGCCTGCTTTTTGTGTTTTCATTTTTAAAGAGGAACTAAACTCAGAAGTCCCCCAAAACAAAAAAATTCACGTACCTTTAATCCCGCAGAGCAGTCAATTGGTCCGGAGGTGTCTTCCATCGGCTCCCGCGTCATCCTGGCATCGGTCTTCGTGCCAGCACTTGGGGCGTCCGCCATCTTTGTGTAAAGACTTAAAGCGTACCTAAACTCAGAATTTTCACTTTACATAACAGGGTAGACAACCCTTTTTTTTTTAAAGTAAAAATTCTGTTTGTGTTTTTTTTTTTAAGTGCAACACTCTTTTTTTTTTTTTTTTTAAAAATGCATGCGCAGTGAGATCAACAAGTTTTTTTCCCAATCTACGTCACCCGATCTCACGTCGGGTGATGTAGGAAGAAGAACCAGGAGGAAGAGAGCAGAAGATAGCGGCTCCTGGCGCTCCCTCTGTGCCGGCCCAAAGATGCATACTGGGAACCGATAGAAGAAACCTCCCGACGGATCGACTGCAGTGCGGGATGAAAGGTAAATGTGATTTATTTATTTTTTGGGTTTAGTTCCTCTTTAAAATGCACACATGCAGCTCAGTGTACAATCCCGGCATACCTGGCTGCTAGGACTGAATGAAATCCTGTCTGCATGCGGGGGCTACGTCAGTCTAGCCAATCAAGGTGGCCGAAGATCCTGAACCCAGAAGAGGATGGGGTGAAGGTGACCGAGGGAGGTGAGGTGAGTTTAGTTAAAGAAAAGGTAAGTAAGGTAAGTTTGTCCTTCTGCAGAAAAGTCATAGCATGTCCTTATTGCAAAAAAAGAATCTGCCTGCTTTCTGTGTTTTTATTTTATTTATTTAACTTTAGATCCACTTTCAAACAGACATAAAACCTATGCAATTTTTTTTCTTTTATCGGGAAGATCTGCAATAAGGCAGATAAGGTTATTTTATTTGCCTGATCCTTCTGCAAAAATAACCTATCTGCCTGATCACGGTTTTTCAAATACTCACCTGTTCCTGTTGCGACTCAGGGTGCCACCATCCCTGTCCTTCTTCCTTGTTTAGACCTTGTTTCAACCATCTGTATTGTTTGGCTGTCACAGATCTGTAGGAGTTCATTCAGTCCTGGTATTCTGAATACGTCAGGTGTCGCATGTGCAGATCAGTGGTTTTTGACAGTTTTGGAGAGTGGTCAGGTAAGTATGTTTTGTTGCAGAAGGACATTGCTTGTTCTTTCTGCAATAACGTACTACCTGATTGCAGATTTGTAAAGTGGATTTGGTTTTTGCTTTTATTAATGCAGTGCACACCTTTCTGAAACTATAGGTTCAACTATTTTTATTTCCATTATTGAGTCATTTAAAAACTCCACTTGGGTCATTTAAAACCTAGATTCTGGATGTTGTTGCGATAATGCTATATACCTATACTCACTGATCTTTTTTCAGGCCACAACTCCTTGAATTAAAAGAAAAAAAAATTTAGTTGGTCATCCTTCTCCTGAAACATCGCTGAGTATATAATAATTTATCATTTGTGTTTCAGCTACCCGCCCTGCCAGTACCACTGCCGGTGTTCAGGTGTCACCAGGGGTTGAGGTAGACACACATGAAAATGAAATTGTGAACCCTGAATTCACCAATCGTAACCCCCGCAACTTGGAACGTCTGTCACTTGCAGTTAAAGATCGTGGCTGGGGCACGACGTGGCCAACCAGAGCATACTGGCATAGGTATGAACCTCAGATCCAACTAGATAATTATCCTTTATAATAGTGTTAGAAATAGTTTTTGTAAACAAACATGGAATTGTGTATGAAAGAAAAATTATGTATCAAGGATATGTGGAAATATCCATATTCTTCTTTGCAGCATCAAAGTGTTAGTCCAACTCCAATATTTTAGAGATTTACTTAGACCCAAAGAGTTGATTGTGTCAGGTTGTTTATTCATTATATTATATTATAAAGTGACCATTTCAATAAAGCCTATCTAAACTCAACATTTTTACTTTACATAAAAGGCTAGAAAACCCTTGTAAGGGGGGAAAAAAAGCGAGCCGATCTCACTGCGCTTGCATGAGATCGTCTCTCTTTTTTTTTTACCACATTACAGCGGGCTACATCACCTAATCTCGCACCTGTGCAGTGCGAGATCTTGTGATGCGCCAAGAACACTGAGGAAGAAGGAAGTGAAGAATGAAGGCACCTGGCGCTTCCTGAGCCTCAGGAGGAATTCCAGGATAACATGGAATTGGATCGCAGGAAGGACCAGCGCCATCGAGGAACCTGCAGGGTTAAAGGTAAGTGTAAATTTTTTGTTTTCAATTTAGTTTTTACCAGCTTTAACAAAGTTCCAGCCACCTATACTTACATATGAAAAATGTAAATGGTCTGCTGCATAAACCTCTGGAACACCAACCTGATTACAAGAAATCCTCAGTTGAAATCAGCTGAGGAAACCACAGTGCTCACCAGTTTCTCCCTCTGACTTATATTTTTCAATGATGTGAGATAGGTGGGAGGAACCATAGAGTGCTCTGGAATTATTTTGAATAGACTGGTGTTACTTTTCAGGTATACCTATATATTCAAGAGCCATTGGATAACTTGGTAAATGGGGTTCAGTGTGGCTAAATGTAGTTGGCATATATTATTGGGGGCTTAAACTGAACAAATTTGAAAATTGAGGCTTTTGACTTGTAAAGTATATTTATTTATTGATGCCAAACAATTCTACAGCTTCTAAAACTAGCAGGAAACATAAATAGATGTGTGGACTTGGGGGATTCAGGTATTGTATCAGCATTTACACAAGATATTCCAGTACCTGGAAGAGTACAGGCGTTGACTATTTGGTAGGAGGTGTAGATGGCATGTAAGGAAAAATCATGTCCGCTGAACTTATTCAGCTTCCCTTCTCTCTGCTATATATATTTCTTTAGAACCTGCAGTTGGGCAAATAAATTCCTGCAGTATCTTCAGTTCTGCTGCCACTCCCTGGTTTCACATGGTAGTAATGAGAGTGGCCTGTTTTTCAACGGATTGATTACATTTAAAATATGAATTTATTGATGTATTATCCATAGCACAGTTGCTTTTAATAATGATAAACTATTTCAAAAATAAATGGAAACCACTAAAGTAAAAGATAGAAAAGGAAATCAGATTGTTTTCTTTAGGCTTTTTTTTCCTTTCCAATGTTTACTTGGTTTCTCCCTGTGATATTTTTTTCAAGGTTGCATTTCGAACGCAGTGGACATCATGTTACTGCATCCGTGGAACACGCGAATGGCAAAGTTGTTCTCTCTGCCTCTACCAAAGAATGGGCCATGAAGAAACATCTCTATAGCACAGTGGATGCTATGGCATGTGAGAATGTAGGCAGAGTTTTGGCTCAGCGCTGCCTGGAAGCAGGAATACATTTTATGGTCTTTAAAGAGATACCATGGATATTTCGGTCTGAATCGGTAAGATAACTCTTCACCTAATCCTGTAAGCAGCAGCAAATTATTTGTAGAGGTGAATTATTTAATTCTTTAATTAATCTTTAATTAATTAGTTAATTGCTGACTGCATAAGAAGCACAAGAGCAGGACTTTCCCTGCATGAGGAGTTGTCTGTGCCCTGTTCTACTTATTTTTGTAGCTTTTAGACACTTGATATTTTGTTTAATTATTTATTATCACACAAGTAATTTGACTAAGCTCTGCTACACATCCTTGGAATTTTTATTTAAATAAAAAATCATCCTAAATTATAGTTAGTTCACAATTTCAAAATTCTCTTTGAAATTATTTCATTTGACACATGCTTTTATAGATTCAAAGTTAAGATAATAGGTGTTGAAAAATGTGCAATGAAGGATTTGGTAGCCAATCCTTGGTAGCCCACAATATAAGACAAAAAAATGTTAAAACAATCTGAGGACTGCATGCTTTAATCTTAGGGGGTCTTGTATGTAACCTATTGAAATGTCTGCAAACCTGTTCAGTCTCTTCTCTGGCATATTGCTATCAACACAACTACAAATATAGGTTTCTCATGCTGGCTTAACACTTAAAGGGGAACTAAATCCACTATAATCCCCTATCCCGGTTCCATTGCAAGACACCACCATCTTCCTTCTTTTCTTTCTTCTTTTCTTCCTAGAGATGATCTTCAGCCATCTTAACTGGGCATGCTGGGAATATATAACTTCATTTGTTCCTGGCTTTACCAAGGGAAGCCTGGGGATTTCTAGATTTCTCTGGTAACTAAGTGCAGCTCCGCAATATTTGACACCTGGGTTGTGATCAGCAGGCAGGTATTACAGTTATTGCAGAAATGTCATTGCCTGTCGCTTACTGCAATAACCACCTGCCTGAATCGCCTATGGTAAAAGTGGAAATTAGGTTCCGCTTTAGCAAGTAAAGTATCAAAAGTTTCTGCTGTCTGGGCTAATTCATCAGGGGTAATGGATGCAGCCTTCGCTGTTAAATCTTTTTTTTTTTTTTTTAAGGTGCCCTTTATAGGAGGTGGTAAATGAGTGGGGTAGTATTGTGGGCCTTAATGATGTATTCAGCTTTAAACCAGCATAGAGGAACAAGAATTTGCTTTCAATGTAACGGGAATGTGCTCGGCCATTTAGTTTGGCACACCTGTAGATATACAGACCTGTGCATAAATGCAATAAATCAAATCTATGGGTCCACTGCTGCTCTTTATTGTGCATTTTTATCCCAAGCTCGCAAGGAGCTCACCAAACACATTGCTGGAGCACCTAGCAAATATTCCTTAGTGAGAGTTCAAGGAAGGCGATTGCAGGAAGAATTCCTGAAAATATCCATAATTCAAGTTCTAGATTGGGAAAGAGTAATACATTTAGCTTTCCCTTTATAAGAGTTGTATATATCTTGCATATCTACTGGGTGTGCTGCCTTTAACGTCTATTCATATTACAATATGTTTATCTATAAGGCTTTTTTCTGTAGTGTTTTTTTTTTTTTGGCTGCTGCACTTAGAATACTGTAATTATAGTTTTTTTTTATTCTTGATACCATAACGCTTTATTTAAATGATGAATTGTTTTATGATTGAGTTCTTTGTCTGCAGCTTTTGTATTTCATGAGCAAATGGAAACACTTGAAATGACTGATAATCACACATCATTATTGCAAAGGTTTATTAAGTTGCACAGGCCACACTACAGTAATATGTATGTGTTTTATATGGAATTGCCTCATTAATCTTAAGGCTGCTCACATGTAAACTCATGTGGCTGTCACTCAGTTCTTGTTTAATTTGGATGCAAAAGCAAGCAGAGCATGTTACCTTGTCAATATAGACACAGGAGTGCCCTTATTGTATTATCATGTTGGTGTTCACTTGTATGCCCCTGTATTTGCTCTGTTTGAGCTTAAAAGCATCCTTATTTGTCTTGGAAGTAAAGAGTAGCAGTTCATAAATGTATTCATCAGTCTGTCTGGCTTAGTTTGTGCAGCTGATGAAGGATATCTAAACAGTGTGGTCAATATGAAAGCTCATCTGTGCATTTGGCACTTACACTGTTCCCAGCTGATTAGGTCATTGTGGGAGGGAGATGCTGTATCTGCACATGAATCTGAACTTTGTAAAGACCATAACTCCAAAGAAGATTGATTACAGACAAATGTACCCTTCTTTACATTTCTGGAACATTCTTTGACCTCCACAACTCGACTTACGAAGCTCATGTATATTAAAAGCTTATCTAACTTCACTGATATCTTTATTATCTTGAAATTGCTTTGTTAAAAAACACTTCTGACTTTAGTTTTGGTCTTCATCCTACCCTAGTTGTCACATTCAATGCTTAAAACTCTTGCATTACTTTTCTTATTGAACAGTAATTATATAGCTCCAACATATTACTCAGTGCTGTACATTAAATAGCGGTTGGAAATGAAAGACTGATACAAACAATAAAACTGGAGGAGGGGACCCTGCTCAGAAGAGCTTACAATCCAAAAGGAAGGGGAAGTAGCACACAATAGGAGGGGGGACATGGATAGGTGGGTGAGTTGTGATGGTTTCAGAGATGATAGTTGGGGAAGGTTGAAAAGATGAGTTTTAAATGTTCAAGTAGGAGCAATTTGAATGGAAAGGAAAGACCATTCCAGATATTCGGGGCAGCCTTAGAATAGGAAGTCAGGTGTGGGCAGAAAGATTTCAGTACCAACGTTTGTTACAAACTGTCTACCTAAAATTAAAGCTAGGTACACCCCTGCAAAGAGGTTGCAGTGCATTTACTGTCATCTCTCGGTTGTGACATGTGCAGCCACTGATGCTTTAAGAACTAGTTCTGCCGCAAGCTCGGTGTGCAATCAGCAAGGTGTCAGCCGTGGGAGCCATGCGGGAATGTGTTACCCATGTTTGTTGTTCAAGGTGGTTTTCACTAACGAAAACAGATGGAAATCGTCACACAAAACTACCTAAATATTATATCATACAGTCATGTGTAAATGAAATAAGTAAACAGGACAAGTATTTTATTTTATATCAAGAGCTGTGCTTTAGAAATCCCATACTACTAAATACTGTGTAATGGTATAAATGTTTATTTGTAAACATGTTTTGTTTACAGTGTGCTTGCATGTATTTGTTAATTCAAAAACCATTGAAGTAAATGTTTCGATATATTCAGTGCAAAGTTAATTAGGCACAAAGTGACATAGATACTGTGAATGGCAAGGGTCAGTCAGCTCTTCAAAAACTCCTTGAGTACGATATTCATATGTGGTGCCTGGATTATTGCGGTACTAATAGTAGTGGGCCATCATACTTGCTTTGTACAGAAACAAATCCATCTTGTGGTGGTACAGGAATAGGCAATGAATTATTGTGAGGAATAGGCAATGAATTATTGTAAGGAACAGGCCTTATAGCAGAATCCAGGCTGAGGTATACAATGTTGTGCTTTGTTTTGAGCTGAGAATCCACTTGTGTTCATATGGCAAAAATCCCAATCATGTAGATCAGGGGTGGCCAACCGCAGCCGTCCAGCAGGCGATGGGTGGGAGGGTGGCCTCTGGCATCATGATTTCACTATGGGGAAGTTTCTTCCCCATTGACTGACAGCCGGCTCCCCACGAATGCACAGTTCAGAGCAGGTCCACGGTTCATAAAGATTGGCGACCACTGATTCAAATGGTTTTGCGGTTCCCTTCACGCCACCTGTATTGCAAAGTCTTTTGGAACAACTGGTACTAATGACATGTGGAGCCCAAGATTTATCCTGATCACCAAGTAGAGAGCCAATGTACAATTTGTATCTTCTTAAGATCTGCGGTAATTGGACAACTTTGTGCTTTAGTCGTGGAAGAACCACATACATAACAAAAACTGTCCGGATGATTAATACAATTTCTAGGCACGATAGCAACTTGATTCAGTCAAAGCTAATCTTGTCTGCAACAGAAAAAAACAGACAATGTACTTTAGATCTTGTAATACGTTTAGGATAATTATATCAAATATCATGAAATATATTATTACCTTCACCACAAAAACTGAATGCCATAGAAAATACTACAAACCCCACAAAAATTATCACTAATGAAAATGGCCTGTTGATTTGCTTTATTAACGTTTGTGCTGTGAAACCTCCAGTCTCATCTATCTCCATTTGGCTGGCTGGATTTTCTCAGATATCTGTGAAATGTTAATGAATTAGATAGCAATAAAAGCTTGTGGATATGTAAATGATTTTGGTGTTTTATTTTTTGTATGTATGTAAATTGTATTGGTCTAAAGCAAGCAGCATTTCTAATGATGTCTTTTTTGTGCGTTTGTTTTCTAGGTGCAGCTGTTTAAGAAAGCAATGATTGAAGCTGGAATAGTGTTTAATGAACCTCCACGCATTTATGAATAACAAGGAAAAATTCAGCTATTCTTTGCTTTGAACAGTTTTTTCCTTTTTTTTTTTTAAACCCCAACTCCACAGACAAATTTTTTGTGTATTTGTTAGTCTCTATTTCTGTTGCAGTGATTTCTTATTACTTTGTGTGCAAAGTAAATCTTCCAGTGGAGACATAGATGGCAACTAAAACCTGACTTTCCACTAAACCTGGATTTGGGCTTTCACCCGCATATCAAAGCATATCACTAAGTTTACAAAGTGATGTTCATACTTTCCATTTTAGGTTTTGACTAGGTGACTTCAGTTTCACTCAGCGAGCTTTCAAACATAAGAAGATATGAAGAATTATACAGAACATTCTTATAATACTTTTCCAAAATTAAATAAAAATAAACTTTTTGGTGTATAAAAACTTCCTTTTGGCTGATTGGTGCATTTAAATAAATTTGCCTTGTTCTAAATAAGTAGTTTGAAAAATGTAGTAATGCAAACATGTAATAATGTGAAATTTCAGGTAAAAAACATAATCCCAGGATTCCAATGTCCTACATATGAGTTTTACTTTACTGCCATAATGACACACATACCAAAAAAATGGTCCGTTGTGTTCTACTTTCTCAGCCCCTGCCTCTCGACACCTTTTCATGCAGGTTGAGTGTTGGTGTACAGGAGATTTATGGCATTCATGACACCACTTTCCAAGAAGGACCTTAGGAACTAGAATGTTGCATACAGAGGAGCATGTGATTTTCTCCCTTTTCTGTCTAATCTCTGGTAATTTGTCTCAGTTTTTTTGGAGTTTACACAAGGTTTCGTTACCTTGCTTTCTGTGATTTGTCAGCATGTAAAGAAGTCCAGTTGTGCTTCTGAGAAAGGGGGCAATAAAGTCAT